>NC_140378.1:3727500-3820000 GCF_054491055.1 Hypomesus nipponensis | reverse complement strand
TCTGTGTGCCTGCATGTCTATCTGTCTCAACTCTAGTCCTGTCTGTGTGCCTGCCTGTGTGTCTCTCTGTCTGTCTCAACTCCAGTCCAGTCTGTCTACATGCCAGTCTATTTGATACCCTGTCTGTCTACCTGTCTGTGTGTCAGCACCCAAGCTGTCCAGTTGCCCCTGTGGTTAGAGCAGGTCTACAACACACTGCAGGAGTGTGTGTTATACAGGTTTGCTCTTGAAACAGGAGCAGGTGGCTAATATCCCACGGCTAAGCTAACTCTTGGTAGTGTGTGGTTACAGCTATCTGACCTCATCTGAACCTGCCGGATGTCTTTGTGTTTGGTGGGGATGTGAGATGGTTATTCACCGGTGGAAGGGACCCCCTGAAATTCACCAAACCCATAAAAAGCTGCGATAGAACAGTTTGTCATCATCATACAAGTTTACTGTGTGATATAAATGGACTGTTCCAAGCAAGTTTGCAGAAAGGAGGACGAGAACACCATTCACTCACTCTTCTTTTCTTGCCCGTCTCTTCCCCCCACCCCTCTTTTCCTTCCACCACTTCCCTCCCTCCCTCCGTCTCCCCGTCTCCCCGTCTCCCACCCCCCCCCCCTCCCTCCCCCAGGACAACAAGGGTTTTGGGGTGGGGGAGCTGGTTTGGGGTAAGATCAAGGGCTTCTCCTGGTGGCCGGGCATGGTGGTGACCTGGAGGGCTACCGGGAAGCGCCGGGCCACCCACGGCATGCGCTGGCTCCAGTGGTTTGGAGACGGCAAGTTCTCAGAGGTGAGTACCCGTCGCTGTTGCTACACAACCGCTCAGTGGACCATAAGGTCTCTGTCACTCTCTCTGTCGGTCTCCTTTTCTCAGTCACTCTCTTTCTTTCTCTCTGTCGCCCTCTCTCTCCCTCCTTTTGACAACCGTTCGTCTCCTGCAGGTGTCGGCCGACAAGCTGGATTCCATCACGGCCTTCTCCAAGTTCTTTAACCAGGCATCCTACACCAAGCTGGCTTCGTACCGCAGGGCCATCTTCCAGGCACTGAGGGTGAGGAGGGGGGGGGGGGTGGAGGGGATGGGAGGTTTATTAGGACTGTGTATGTTGCTCCACAGGTTCTCAAAATAATTATTGTGTAATTGTTTTCCTAACCTCCGGTTGGGACTGGTCCTCATCCTCAACACGTGCCTTTTTCACTTGGGTAAAATACTTTTCAATACTCATCTGGATTGAAGCAGCAAACATTCTGTGTAAGAGTAAAAAACTGACAAAACATTATTTATAATACGTTTTTTGATTTCCAGCTACTACATATGGGCCCTCGTGTACATACGTTTGCAAACGTAGCATTATCAGCGCCATGGCCAACCCGCAGAAAGTGCACGCTGTGATACTTCAGCTTAGGTCGTATTTACCAAACCTGCAGATGGCTGAGCAGTAAGGGAATCTGGCTATTAATGAGAAGGTTGCTGGTTCGATTACTGGCTGTGCCAAATGACGTTGTGTCCTTGGGCAAGGCACTTCACCCTACTTGCCTCGAGGGGAATGTCCCCGTACTTACTGTAAGTCGCTCTGGATAAGAGTGTCTGGTAAATGGGGGGAAAAAAACATAATGAGGCACACTTAACGCATCCCCTCCCATCTCTTTATGGGAAACTCCCACTTTCCCTCTGACCCTCCCGTGAATGCATATGCATGACACGGAAAAGCGCAATTTGCCATTGTCAGTTCCGCGACAGGCAGTCTGCGCTTTTACCTCAGTGCGGCATGTTTGTACACACCTCGCCATGCTTATACGCACACATTGCGAAACAAATAAGCCTTAAGTGGGCGCAAAAGCATTAGTAAATGAGGCCCAAAGTGTTTTGACCTCGACAACCCAACTGCATTTTACTGCAAACTTGCGACGAGTTAACTTTCTAAAGAAGCCGCAAACGCCTGTTTGCTAAGGGTCAGGTCGGGACTCCAACATTAGCACACTGACAACATTGTATTCAGAATAGAAAATATTTTCACAGCACTTTTTAATGTATGCAAAGAGGTTCACGAGATACCAACCTTTCGTGAACTTGTGAATTTCGCCAGCCGTCTCCTCTGCCCCAAATAGGCCAAGCTTCCAGGGATGATTGTGTTTTAATTGAGACAGATACGGGGTACACGGAGAAGAGGATGTGTGCATGTGTGCATGTGAGAGAGACGCAGTCTGTGGCGGCCGGTGTTGATTCTGTGGCGCACCGCAGCAAATGAGTCTATGTGTGGGAAACACTTGCATGTGTGTGTGTACAACGGTAAGATAACCATCTATTGCCTGAAAGTTTAAAGAAAGGAATTCCCTTAGTGGATCTTCATCCCAGAGTTTTGTAGAAGCTCCTGCATAGAGGCACTATAGGAGATGACGTGCATCTTTTTGTTGATACTACCATCCTCTCTCTCCTCCTCTCTTCTCTCTCCTCCTCTCTTCTCTCTCCGCGTTTACCTCCTCCTCCTTTCTCTCTCCTCCTCTCCTCTCTTCCTACTTTTCTCTCTCTCTCTTCCTCTCTCCTCCTCCCCTCACCTCCCCTCTTTCATACTATCCATCAGCTTGTCAATGTGGCAGGGTGTGTTTCATTACAGTTTTTCACAACACATTTCTTGAAACAGTCACCCTTTTTCTCAAAACGAAGAAAATGGATTTTGGATTTTGAAACACTGGATTTTGGTGTTTCAACACCCGTTGACACTTGGTGTCATTGGCCCTGGTGTATGACTATGTTACAAGCCTGTGTTCTGCTCCTCTGTTTCGCCAACCGTCTCTGGAAGAGGGGATACCTCACTGAATTGCTCCTTCCAAGAATCCTTAAATGTTTTCTCCTCTAGTGAGTTTTTCTGGACGTTTTTCCTTGTCCTCCTTGAAGGTTGAGGTTGGCTGAGGGGCAGTTCTGTGACATTGCTAGTAAAAAGGGCTATACAAATACTGTACATTTGATTTGAAAATATTACAGTAACCATCACAACTTACTGTAGTACTCTCAACAAAGAAAAACTGAGTAAAAACCCTCTGGTGTGCTGGATCCAGCCTTGAAAACACTCCACACCTATGTCACCACAGGCCAAATCCATTGCCTGTAGGAGATTTACCCTGGTGTATGGGTTTTGGTCATAGACCTTCCACCGCCACACTGAGAAAAACTTCAATTGGGTTGAGAAAAGGGCTGTATGGTGGAAGGCAAACATTTACAGTAGAAATTGCCGGTTGTAGTTGTGTTTACTGTCTGTCGCCTGTGTTTACCATTTTACAGCACAAGTGTATCACAGTGCAAATGTTTTTAGTGAATGAGAATCTGTGAAGAGTTTTGCCAAAAGAGTGTCTGATTCGACAAATGGGTTGAGGCCACTGAACATTTGATTCAGAGAATGGGGTTTAGTGTTTTAGAAATTGTGAAAAACTGTAAACCCCCCCCCCCATCCCCCTCCCAGATGGCGAGCGTGCGGGCGGAGCAGACCTTCCCCCACTGTGAGTCGGAGGGAGCCGAGGAGCAGGTCAAGCCCATGCTGGACTGGGCCAAGGGCGGCTTCCTGCCCAAGGGCCAGGAGGGACTCAAACCCACACACAACCCTGGTGAGCTGCGGAGGAAACAATACCCAACACCACCTCCAACCCCCACCCCAACCCCCACCCCAACCCCCCAGGCACACTCCCACCTTCATCACTGATTACACACTGAATGTTCAAACAACCTGCAGCATATCATCAACTTCTGCTTGATTGACGTGTAGCCAGTATAGGTTTGGGGGTTAGTGGATAGTTTGATGGATGTTTGTTGCTGGTTTGTTGATAGTTAGCTGAATGTTTGTTACACCTTGGTGGATAGTTTGTTGTGATTCTAGTGTATGTACTGTATGAGGTCTGTGGTTGGGGTGTTGGAGTTGCCAGGCTCTAGGCACAACGCCCTGTCTGTGTACGAAATCAAAACAGTGTTAGTTTCTGTTCGTTGTGTTGTGTTTGTACATGCTTCACAGACGCACACGTCTCTCAACATGGCTTTGATACCTGACGTGAGAGAGAGAGACAGAGAGAGACAGAGAGAGAGAGAGAGAGAGCAATGCATGCACTCTAAACAGAACCAGCCATCCAGACCGTTTCTGTGTTTTTCAAAAGCTCATTCTGTTTGAATAAAGATTTCACCCCATCAGGATGTGACCTTTCCAACATGTGCCTTTAGTATTTTCCTGAGGTACTAGAAGGTACTAAAACAAAATAGACTCGTTTTACGTAATTTAACCTTCCACCGCAATCACAGTGACTGCAAAGATCAAATCAAATGGATGTGAATAGCCCTTTTTACAAGCAATCGCACAGAGGGCTTCACATATGCCCATAGAACTGCTCTTCAACCAACCTAAACCCTCAAGGAAGACAAGGAAAAACTTCCAGAAAAACTCAACAGAGAAAAAATTGAAGAAACCTTGTAAAGAAAAGGAGGAGCAATTTATTAAATTCAAAGACCATTTGCAGGGATTGCAATGACTGATAGCGATTTATACCATATAAAGGTAATATAAATATATATGTGTATATGTGTTGTTAAATGTGGCTTTATTGTTCATATATTTCATTTATTCTACAGTGTTATGCTACATTTTTAAATTGTTAATTCATGGCGCTTATGATCTGCCACGTCAGCCCCACCTACTTTCCACGTCACAATTTATTAGCCCGCAAAACAAATGAATGAAGCGCATAACACCCATCTGAACGATAATTCTCACTCTACCTTTTAGGTATCTAGGTTAGGTACCGCGAACGGTGCAGTTATATTAAACTGTCTGGCCTATTCTCGGCAGTCCCAGTGTTAACTGGTATCCCGGTAAAGGAGAGACAACAGCTGGAATGATCTGGAAGTTGGAGAAGGGGAGAGAAGTGCCGGGCTCTCAGCCAGCGAGCTCATAGCTCGAGGCGTTTGCAGACACTGTCATGTCCCTTACATCATCAAATTCAACAATGCCACTCATTAGATCCAGGAGGGTTTAATTGGACATGAAAATTCGACAAGTTTTCTCTCTGATGTGTGTGCTTTGACACGGAGCTAGAGGGAACGGGATTACGTAGCCTGAGGTTCATCCGAACGCTTCTGGTGGATCTGAAACCGGTGTAGCCATTTGGCAAACCACGAACATACGAGTATCAGTCAGTTTTTTGTCCTCCGCTCCGCTCCGCTCCTCACCCTAATCCTACTCCCTCGCCCTCCAGAGTCCAGTCCGTTGACCCAGCAGGTGTTGGACGTCAGTCTGCCTGAGTACTGCCCCCCCGCCAAGAAGCCTCGAGCCAGCTTCACCAAGCCCAGCCCTGAGGAGGTCTACAGCAGAGGTCAGTCCCAGAGGGCAGGGGTGAGAGGTCACACACCCTAGAGTTTACCCAGGCCTACCTGAGATCTAACAAACAACTCGGTCCTACCCCTCCATTCCACAGCCAATAGAAAAATGCTCAAAATATGGCTTTTGGTGTAGGTGAAACCCAGTGTTGAAGTCTTTTTGTTTGAAGTGCTTAATACATAGGTATGTTTATGCATAAATGCTTATTCAGTAGGAACCCACGCCAGGGAGATTTCTGGGGGTCAGCGTGTGGTGTGTTGCTATGGTGTGACTCATTTGTGTTTGTGTGTGCGACGGACGCGTGTTTGGCTTGTGTTCCCCTGGTTGCTGTTGACACTGCTGGCGCTCTACATCCACAGAACTAATGGTGCATGAAGTTTTGAAGAATAAACGAAGTATTGAAGGTAAGCTGCTCCCCGACCACAACCTCATCCACGTTCAAATCGAATCAAGCTTTATTTGCACAGCCACTGTTGACATGCTTTGCTGTTCCGGGCCATGTTCCTGTGAAGCCTTGTTTGATGGGATGTTTTTCCATCTGTTTGTGTGTTTGCGTCTCCAGAGTTTTGCCTGTCGTGCGGGAAGACAAGAGTGGCAACTTTCCACCCACTGTTTGAAGGAGGCCTCTGCCAAGCATGCAAGGTAGTACACCAGAGCCCCCCCCCCCCCCCCCCCGCTTGTCCTTTCCTCTTTTCTTCTCTTGTCTCCTCTCATCTGGCCTCCTCCCCTGTCCTCTCCCAAACGCACAAACCCGCACCCATCAGTTACACAATCTGTTTTCACATTTTTATCTTGGAGCAGGTCTCAGTACCTGGCTCTGTCTGGGGAAACACGAAGTATGAAGTAGATCTCCTTTTTGTACCTGTGGTTTGCCATTGTCAGACACTATCATTATTGACACTCTGGGCCTCATTTACTTACAGGATTGCACCCATTTCAGGCGTGAAATAGTGGGTAAAGACATAACACCGTATTTACAAACGCAGAGCACTTTGTAAATACGTAAAAACGCAGATTACTGCTGCTGGGAGGGTATAAGGGAAAAAGGGTGTGTATATTTCAACTTCCTGTTCGCGGAACTGTTTTTTATTTTCCTCGAATCACCCATGTTGGCAGTAATATGCAGCCGATTTTTCCCGTCTTTTAACGGCTAACACTAATGGGCGCTGATTGCCCGACGAGGATCTGGTTTGATAAATACCACGCAAAATGCAGAAATACACCATCCGCTATTTGCGGTTGGGCAAAGGCGCAGATTAAGCTGCGGTCGCAATGCTAGTAAATGATGCCCTCTGTGTCCCTTGTGCCTGTGCGTGTGTAGGATGTGTATCTGGAGATCTCCTACATGTATGATGATGATGGTTACCAGTCCTACTGCACAGTGTGCTGTGGAGGCCGTGAGGTTCTACTCTGTGGGAATGCCAACTGCTGCAGGTACACACACGCACACACACACACATAGACACACATACACACACAAGTTCTACTTTATGCAGCGCCGGCAGCGCTGACAGTGCTGCAGTCGGCTGCCTTGAAGCTGAGAAAGCCATTGGCTGCTTCAAGTCAGCCGGGCTGCAGGCGACGCCGGCGCTGCATGAAGTCGAACGCACCTATAGAAACCCCCCCACACACACACACACACACACATAGATCCACCAGCACACACACACAAACAGGTAGGCTCATAAAGACACCGTCCAAGTTGACCCCCTCCCCCCTCCAGGTGTTTCTGCGTGGACTGTCTGGACATCCTGGTGGGCGCGGGGGCGTCTGCCAGCGCCCGGGACCTGGACCCGTGGCGCTGCTACATGTGCCAGCCCCTGCAGGCTTACGGCACGCTCACACGCCGCCACGACTGGAGCCTCAAGCTGCAGGAGTTCTTCGTGAACGACAACGGCCAGGAGTTTGTGAGTCGGCTTTTCATTGGACGAAATGACGATGTTGTTCGTTTTGTGTTTAGTGGTCAACACTTTTACCCATAGGCAGTCATTTGTTTGTCTAGTGACATGCCAACATCCGAAGTACATCCTTGTCATTGTCAAATAGAAGAAATAGAAATAAAAAAAAACTAATCATTGCTGGCATCAGCAGAAATAGTGCAATGTCGTACCAGCACTGTGTTTCATGTTTTCCCTGTCATACACACATATATGTAACTAAAGTACAAAGAACTACATAACTTAATGTATATTTGCGGGGGAATGTTCAAAAAACTAAGTCTTAATCAATAAACCTGTATTAATAAACCTGTAGCTATTGGTTGTGGTTGGGTTTGGGGCTAGTGGATAGTTCATTTGTCAAGGGTTGAATACAGTAACCATGTCCTGTGTGATGACCATATCCTACGATGTCACTTCCAGGAGAGCCCAAAGATCTACCCCGCAGTCCCAGCAGAACAGAGACGACCAATCAGAGTTCTCTCACTCTTCGACGGCATTGCGACCGGTGAGAAGAACGTGTGTGTGGTGTATGTGTGCGGTGTGTCTGTGCAATGTGTGTGTTTATCTGCAGTTCTTCTCATCTGTCTGTGTCTTCTCAGTCCTCCTGACATGTGTGTGTGTGTGCGCTCCAGGCTACCTGGTTCTGAGGGACCTGGGTTTCAAGGTGGACCAGTACATTGCGTCAGAGGTGTGTGAGGACTCGATCTCGGTGGGCGTGGTCCGACATGAAGGAAAGATCCAGTATGTTCATGACGTCAGGAACATCACCAAGAAGAATGTACGTTCAGAAGATTCATCCCACTCCCCAGGCGGTCCGCGGGGAAAACCTGGCCTTACCTTCCCCCTCTTCCTCCTCCTCGTTCTTCTCCTTCTCCTCCTCCTCCTCCTCTTCCTTTTCTGCCTTCTCCTTCTTTTTCACCTCCCTTCACCTCCTGACTTCTGTTTTCACCTGTCCCAATCTGCACCTGGACACATTAACTGGTCGACTTAATGTGTAAACATTGACTAGCACACACACACATACCGTCCAGTAACTACCCAGCTTTCATCCTCCATTATAGCCTGCGGTTCTGCCCTTGAAGTGCACACACACACACACACACACCCCACAGCTGCAGGAGAGGGTTGCATGCGAGGTTGCTGTGACGTTGCCGGGCCCTAGAGGACAAAGAGCAGCCTCTGTAGGGCTAAATCCCCAGAGCCCATTCACCCCTTTGTCACACCACTTCACACAGTGTGTGTGTGTGCGTGCGTGAGTGTGTTTGCGTGTGTGAGTGGTTGTGTGAGTGGAGAGTCAAAGTCTCTTTCTCTCACTCTCCCCCTCACCCCCTCCTTTCTCCCTCTCTCTTTCTCTCTATCAAGTCTTTGTAGTGAATAAAAGGGTCCTATGTAGGGCCTTGGATTAGATCCTATATTGTGGAGGGAGAGGATTTGGGTGTGTGTGGGAGAGGTTTATAGGGTGGTTGCACTGTTTGGGTTCACCGTGCAGATTACAGAATGACCAGAAGAGGTGCTGTTCCTCTGTGTTGTGTCATACAGATTGAGGAGTGGGGTCCCTTTGATCTGGTGATTGGAGGAAGTCCCTGTAACGATCTGTCAATCGTCAACCCAGCCAGGAAAGGCCTGTATGGTAAGCACCGCCCTCTTCTTGTTCACCTGGTGAAAGGAAGATCGACTTGAGAGGTTTTTTCAGTGCTTGGAAATGGCAGAGAAGGTCAATCATACTTAAAGATCCTGCAAAGTGGAATTGAAAATGAGTTCAACACACCCCAGAAGAATGTGTTGTTAACTACCCATCCAAGTATGTTAAATTAGGCTTTGAAAAAGTGAGAAAATCAGCAGTTGAGACTGGGGGGCGTGTCACCTGAAAAAGCTGAATCTCCGCCCCCTCGAATTTATTGAATTGAGCAACAACAGCAACACTAGCTAAATCAATTGCAGATACCAGAACAGACCTACCTGCAGTCTCTGAGTGGTTTATGTATGAATTACTTTGTCTTTGCATCGTACCAGCTGAGTAACAGAATGCAACTATCTGTGATCTGACGTAGATAGGTCGCTGTAATGTAGATCTGTCGGGTTTTGGCTCCGCCTATAAAAAACTTGAGCTGAAAATGGAAGAGAAACTGTTCAACAGTCTAACTCCACATTTCAGTGCAAAACGGTTTTCCTGCTTTGCACATGCTTTCAGGAACTCATTTCACATGTATATAATGTGCTGAGAAGCAAATCATGGAATTTGCTTTCCAGGATCTTTAACCATCCTCACTCTGTCTTGTCATCCTCCAACACACATACACTCACTAACACTCACAATCACACGCACACACATACACTCACACACTCTCACACATTCACACACAACCAAATGCACTCACATGCTCACATACACACACTCACATAAACACACACTATCTCACGCACACACACACACTCACTCACAGAGGGGACTGGGCGCTTGTTCTTTGAGTTCTACCGTCTGCTGAGTGAGGCCAGGCCCAAGGAGGGCGAGGAGCGCCCCTTCTTCTGGATGTTTGAGAACGTGGTTGCCATGGGCGTCAACGACAAGAGGGACATCTCGCGCTTCCTCGAGGTGTGATGTCATGTCCTGTCTGCAACATTGACTCAAACGTCCTCTGCTAGTCCTAGGAGGGTTTATTCCATGCAGCTTTGTAGACATGCACGGGTCTGTGGCGTTGAAAGGTAACTTTGTGTGTGTGTGTGTGTGTGTGTGGGTTATAGTGCAATCCTGTGATGATCGACGCCATAGAAGTTTCTGCAGCTCACCGGGCTCGCTACTTCTGGGGCAACCTCCCAGGCATGAACAGGTGTGTGTTAGACGTGTTGCCTGTGTCGGGCGCTGTTTGCTCCGGTGCGTTCCGTGGTGATGAGCAGTGTGTGTCTCTCAGGCCCCTGTGTGCATCTGGGATGGACAAGCTGGAGCTGCAGGACTGTCTAGAACACGGACGGGTTGCCAAGGTAAATACGCTGACAGAGGGTGTTTGGTGGAAATAAGCAGGGTTGGCGACTGGAACTGAAGACGTTGTGTGGACTTATCTCCTCCCCTCACTTCTTTCCTCCTCTCTCCTCCCCTCTCTCCTCCTCCTACCCTCTCTCCTCCTCCTCCCTTCTCTCCTCCCCTCTCTCCTCCTCCCCTCTCTCCTCCTCCTCCCTTCTCTCCTCCCCTTTCTCCTCCTCCCCTCTCTCCTCCTCCTCCCCTCTCTCCTCCTCCTCCCCTCTCTCCTCCTCCTCCTCTTTCTCCTCTCTCCTCCCCTCTCTCCTCCCCTCTCTCCCATCCTCTAGTTTGGGAAGGTGCGCACCATCACCACACGCTCCAACTCAATCAAGCAGGGCAAGGACCAGCACTTCCCCGTCATGATGAACGGCAAGGAGGACATCCTCTGGTGCACCGAGCTGGAGAGGTGAGACAGAGGACACACACAGGGTCATACACACACACTGTGTGTACACGACTGAAGTAAAGGAGACGCTCCTCTTTGGGTATGTGGCTGATGTGTGTGTGTGTGCCCTACAGGATCTTTGGGTTCCCGGTCCACTACACAGACGTGTCCAACATGGGCCGTGGGGCCAGGCAGAAGCTGCTGGGCCGCTCCTGGAGCGTGCCCGTCATACGACACCTCTTTGCCCCTCTCAAGGACTACTATGCCTGCGAGTAGAGACCACCCCCCCCAAACACCCCCTCAACCCCCTCCCTCTCTCTCTGTCCCTCCCCAACAGCTGAGTCAACTGAGTACCCTTAAGGCCACGGAGGGGTCAGAGGTTGGTTTGTCTGGCTGCCTTCCATGATGGGGGGAGGGGGGTGGGGGTGCTTGTTCGTGCAGCTAAAGCTGGGGGTCTCAAATCTAGACCCTCCTGGTCATGCCCTGTACCTCCCAGGAGTCACACAGAACCAAGAATGTTCTCAGACTGAAACAGTGACAGCCAGACTGTCGTTCTAGAATGGTCTTTCTATCTGAACAGAATGACCGTTTTAGGACAGACGATTAATGTTCTTGATGTCTAAGCAAAAGAGACTGAGAGTTACAGACCGGGTAATTCAATGTTAACTAATACTTGAATTTATTGCAGTGCAAAATCCCCCAAAAATATGTGAGCGAGTCCAACTAAGAAGTTGATGTTGACAAGATGGTAAAAAGTTTAATGTCACTGCCTATACCTGATGTGTCTTAAAAACACTTAAAAAACAGTTACCAGTAAGACTGTAGTAGAGATTTTAGCTAAAGGGACTTGTGTATTATGCTAATGTTGTACACCAGGTTCATTCCTTTGATTTGCTGTCATACCCAAAGTGGGCTGCTGATAGTTTTTCTGTCAGATACTTCCACCATGTTTCTCTTGAATCTCCCTGGAGTTACAGTGTCCAAACTTTTGACTGGTACTGTACATACAGACATAACTAGCATTTCCTTGGACTCTTCCATTGGTTCCATTGTGCTTGGCATAATCAAACCAGTATGGAAGTTTTTGAGTATTGCCAAATCAATAGTCAATACTATCAAAACACTATTTGGCCCAAAATTGCATTTTAAACTGTATAACTTAACAAAGCCAAGGAACTGATCACTAGACTACTCGTTAAGAGTGATTGTAGTTCCTGTTATGTGTACTGTATTTGTGATCATGTTTACAGGTTTGGTGATTTCTCTCCTCGCCAACGGAAACACAATGAGTGACTTGGGAACATCTCTTGTGCCTGTGTGTAAAACAGGTGCTATAGTTATTTTAGTTCAAAAGTAGCTTTTAGCCATGCTAAGCATAGATAATGGAAGGGTTAAGAAAATACCTCCACCCATCTGACTTTATTGCAATTTGTTGACCCTATGTTTGGTTGAGACCTTGAAAGTTAACATTGCAGTGTGCAGGTATTTTCTTATTTTTTTCTATAGTCATTTTACTTGCTTGGTTAAATGCAAAGAGGACGTCCGGATCTTTTGTTTCTGTGGATGTAAAGATGGATATAACCTAGTATTGTAACGTGGGAGGTCACACTAAGAATTGACCCATAGTTCTCAGTCACAATGTTGTTGTTTTTTAGATTGAAGTAAAGCACACACTTAGCTTTGTAACTCTTGGTAGTACTTTGCAATGTCTTCTTAGAACATTACACATTGCCTCACACCATTATAGGTAGTGACAGGTACAGTGGTAGGCCTGCCTCTGCATTTTGACTGGATATGCAGCGGATTGCAGGTGCCACTAGCAGGCGCCACCATGATAACTGATGTACATGACCAACGTTGGAACAGAGTTTAAGAGAGCTTGTTGCAGTGCATAAGCTCCAACTATGGACATCGTATATAACTGGTGCTTCGGTCATGTAAAGTGTTTATTTTCCATTAGTTTTATTCTGAAAGTGTATTGAAAAGACTGCACACATTTAACTGATTATGTTTCTCAACAATGGAGACCTGCCAAAATGTTTATATATATATACATATATATATATATGGTTGTAGACCTATCTAGATTAATGGACAAAATACGTGAACCATGCCTTCCTTTGCTTGACTCCTAATTACAGATCTAACATAGTGTAGGGAAAACAGGTTGTTCTCTGAAGTCATACACACCTGTGACCAGTTTAGTCAGGTCAGGCGTGGCATTCCTTGACAGGAAGCTAGAAGTGAGTTTTAGGTTCAGGGGAAGCTGCCGCTTCAGAGAGTCTGAAAAGGGACCTAGAGAACAAGGACCTAGAGAACAAGGACCTAGAGAACAAGGACCTAGAGAGCTCACTCAGTTCAACACTGGCTGGCGGTCTGCCAGACGAAAACAACACTTGATGTTAAAACCAATGGTATTCTTTTTACCAAGATACCAAAAGATTTGAGTACCGTTGACAACCTGTACTACAACTGCTGTAACGTTGGCAGTGTCAAGCTTGAAAAGAAAGATCTTGAGATGTTTCTCTTGACTTTTTGACTACCCTTTTTTTTACCCTTCTACTCGGTCCTGCTCAACAGCAAAACTAGTTGCACAGTTAGTGCTTAATATTTTTGTGATGTTTTTAGTCTTTTTAATCACTAGTTGTTTTTCTATGTTGTTTTTAGACGTAAATTTAAACAGTATGTATATGGTTTGTGTTTGAAAAGAAACCTTCTACAGTTCAAATGTTTCTGTTATTGCTCATGTTTTGTTTTTATATGACTTTTTACTAGATATTAGAAGTACATGTCAGAGTCTGCTATTTTAGTACTTCTGATAACCATTTGGAAATACAGTGAAAAAGTATATTTGTGTACCCTATTTGACTTTATATCATTTTTACTCAATAAAAATACTTTGTACCAATGAACCTCTCATAAACGTGTGGCTCATCTGTGAAACAAAACCAGCTAAGACTCAAACATTCAAAGTTGTCACCCAAACACTTGTCACCCAAACACTTGTCAGGTACATAGGCCTTCAAGTGTCTGTATGTGCTGGGAAGGGGGGTTGTGGAGGTTTGTTTTGTGTGTGTTGCAGTTAGGGTGGGAGAGAGGGGGTGCTTTGTGTGTTTTGTTATTATTATATAGTGAAAAGCTGGGGATGTGTGTGTTTGGGGGTGGATGGTTAGGTTGACAAATTAGTTAGAATGGGGTCAAGGTGTGTGTTCGTGTTTGCGCAGTTCTGAAAATATTATTTGTTTAAGAATGTCTTATTATCAGACTCATAGGTGTGTTGGTGTGTGTGTTATGTGAGAAGAGATGACCCATGGTTTTTATTGGTTCCAGTGTGACAATATTTTCATTCAAATTAATCATCTTGTTACACTTTTTCACGATTGCTAAAACACATTTCTTGAAACAGTCAACCATTTCCTCAAAACTCTAAACACAAATATTCAAACTGAATTTCCAAAACCTCTGACTCTTCTGGCAAAATCCAACACTCGCCCCTAAACCATGTAACCTGTGCTCAAAATCAAACAATGCTTTCAGATCATAAACACAGTAAATTAATATATAAACACTATGGAGCAATCATTACACACAACAAAATGGAGAACACAGCATCCAGGCCATGTAGTTACATGTAAAGACAAATTAGTTTATGTATACACAGTAAATGCATTTACGTAGCATTAAAGAAAATGGATTTTGAAACACTGGATGTGGGTTTTTCAGCACCCATTGACACTTTTTTTATTTTTTTTATTTAACCTTTATTTAACCAGGAAAGTCCCATTGAGATTAAGAACCTATTTTTCAAGGAGTCCTGGCCAAGAGGCAGCAACAATTTACATGATCAATCACCATAATACACTCACAAGACACAAATTAAAATTAAAAAAGCTGTTATCAAATAAAATCAGAAAAAACTGTTTTCAATTAAAATAATAAAAACAGTTCCAAGTAAATTAAAAATCATAAAAAACAACTACAAGTAGAAGAGGTGTTCTGAAATGCTCTCAGCTTAGATTTAAAAGCGTTCAAAGAAATCAATTCAGTTAGTTTAAAATCTTTTTGCAGCCAATTCCATGTGGTGGGAGCAGAATGGATGAAAGACCTTTTTCCTAATTCTGTGCGCGCAAATGGAACTGACAGAAGCATCTGATTGTTTGAACGCAGATTGTGGGAAGCAACACTTTTCTGTGTGATTAAGTTACAAATATAGGAGGGAAGTAGCCCTAACATGGCCTTATAAATAAAAGTACACCAGTGTCCCAGCCTTCTGGTGGACAAAGAGGGCCAACCCACTCGAGAATACAAGTCACAGTGATGGGTCAGGGCTCCACAAAACTTTCCTGATGTATGACTATGTTTAGCCTGTGTTCTGCACCTCTCTTTTGCCAACTGTCTATGGAGGAGGGGATCCCTCACTGAATTGCTCCTCCCAAGGTTTCTTCAATTTGTTCTCATCTAGTGAGTTTTTCTGGGAGTTTTTCCATCTTCTTTGAGGGTTGGTGTTGGCTGAGGGGCAGTTATATGGGCATATGTGAAGCCCTCTGTGACATTGCTTGTAAAAAGGGCTATACAAATACTCTACATTTGATTTGAAAATATTACAGTAACCGTAACAACTCAGTACTGTCAACAAATAAAAACGGGGTAAAAACCCTCTGGTGTGCTGGATCCAGCCTTGAAAACACTCCACACCTATGTCACCACAGACCAAATCCATTGCCTGTAGGAGATTTACCCTGGTATATGGGTTTCGGTCATAGACCTTCCAGCGCCACACTGAGAAAAACTCTCCAATTGGGTTGAGAAAAGGGCTGTATGGTGGAAGGCAAACATTCACAGTTAAAAAATGCTGGTTGATGTTGAACTACTCTTGACCACGATGAGAGCTGACATTGTCCCAAACCACCATTAGAAAAAAGTGTGAAGAATTTTAAGTCATTGTGTTTTACAGATAACAACTGTGTTGCAGTTGTGTTTACTGTTTACCATTTTGCAGCACAAGTGCATCACAGTGCTAAATGTGTTTAGTGAATGAGAATGTGTTTAGAGTTTTGCCAAAAGAGTGTCTAATTTGTCAAATTTGTTTAACGCTAGTTCACTGAACATTGATTCAGAGAATAGGGTTTAGTGTTTTAGCAATAGTGAAAAACTGTAATTGTTTGTGTAACTGTTTTACCATAACATCTACATCGAAATGTAACTGTACTTGCTTACATCGTTCAACATACTGAGAATACCGCTTGATTGACCACTTGAGAAACGTTCTCTATCAGGACAGCCATGATGAGACCTACCGGATTAGCCTCTATGCAGTCTACATTAGCATAGCCTACGAAGTACATTACTGCCTAATAAAGACGACACAATCGTAGATATATAGATTAGCCTACAGTGCACTTGATATCTATTTAGAATTAAATTGTCTTACAAACGTTTGCTAGAATAGGACTTTGTCATCAGTGTAGCTACAAAAGTGAAGCGCAAAGGCTATTGAAAGACCTTGTTTCCGATCGACCTCGTGGCAATGAGCGTGGTGATTGGTTGGATCCTAAAAAACGTCATCACTTGCGGAATTCAGTAAATTACAGTATCAACATTTTTACGATCTGCGCTAACCAGCTGGTACGGTAAGTGGTGATGGCTATGTGTAATGGGTTTTTCATTTCTGTGTTTAATTATCTCATCAAATATAGGCTACACAAATGCTTTGTCAACGTTGTTATCAATCACTTTTCCATAGTAGCCTACAGTATTAGCCAAGTTGTTGTCGCAGTTTCGGCATTGTTTGGTGGAAGGGTACTAGTAGTAAACAATGAGTTAGCGCAAGGGTCCTACTCCTAGCAGTACTTGGCTATTTGTTTGATTTGAGAACAGGCTAATCCGTTGCAGGCTAAACACTTACACAGTGGGTCTCTTTAAATTATGTTGACATTGTTCCTACTTTACACTGTAACCATAATGTAGACCCAAAATAAATGTGTTATCTTTGTGTTAAACTATTAGAGTTAGGCTATTCTTGTGTTGTGCGTCCATGCTCAACTGAACAATAGACGGGTTTCTGAGCAACGTCTTCAGTGAAACGAAAGTGCAAGTAGGGGGCAGCACTCTTCACGGTTCATAGGCTAGATAAAGTGTTGCAAATTTAGCGACTTTGTCGTTATATTTAGCGACTGAATTTTCACCGTCCCCTGTCACAAATAAACGTATCTTATTTCAAGCGACAAATCTCTCGATTTTCCGCTACTTTGGCAATCTTTGTTGAGCGGTACTACAGTAGCAATAACCAACTGATTTGTGAATGAGGTCACGTTTGCCTTTAGTGTTTTAGTTCCCAGTGTTTATAGAAGTAGGCTATTTGATCTGTATTACATCTACAGACCTAAAGGTTGACGTTATCACGTAATCTCGTGACTTTTAGCGACAAATCAGAGAGCCAATACTTCTCAGTTGAGGTTTTTTGCCAAAAGGATGGATGGATATAATTGAGGACACAATTAGCTCTATCGATAAGTATAACTACACAGTTATAGCCTATGCAGTTGAATTCCTTTGTACAAACACTGGGTGAGCTATGTAGACTTCGTCGTGTCCCTTACTAGCTAGCCGTACGTGTCTCACGGCTTGGACAAATGTTCACGGTAGCTGTCAAATTTCTTTTAAATATGAGAGGTCGTAAAGTAGCCTTGTGCTAAACATTTGTACGTTGATTTAGCTTGGTGACACTACGTAACCACTGTACTACAGTTATTGTCAAATAAGGAGAAGACAGACACACTCAACAACCAACAAAACCAGGCAAGTTAAGCTAATGGGGAAGGTCATCAAGCTAATGGTTATGTGATTCAGAAGTTAGCTAGCTCATTTGAGCACATTTATTTTAATTGCGAACTAAGTTTAATTAGACTGATAGCTAACAGTTGACTACCAGTATAGTTATAGCCTAACATTTTGATGTTATATTTATTTGCAATTGGCAAAAGGATAATTGCATTTTTTGGAATAGGCGTGCATGTTTGTATACAAGAAACCCCCAAAGGTTTAACATACTGATCTGTCAAAGATTTAGTATGTTTAGGCCCCAATCTGGATGCAATGCAGTATGCTCATATTTATCGTTCAATAACTGAATGATAGCACTGCGCTTTGGTAGTGGTGGGTCAAAGACACGAAAACCCCCAGTGGTACTTCCGGGAGTACCCTCATGTTTTCTGCACTTTCAATAGGTGTGTTCGACTTCATATAACACCGGCTGCTGCCGGCTGCCTTGAAGCTGAGAATGCCATTGGCTGCTTCAAGTCAGCCGGGCTGCAGGCGACGCCGGTGCTGCATGAAGTCGAACGCACCTATTGGGTCGACTTAAAATTGTCTTCTTTTCCCACAATGCATTTTGTGAATTATGGCCGCTCCCCCAGCGTCCCCATACTGTAATCATATTTAGGATGACATACAAATAAACATAATGGCCTATGTCTAATACAGTACGCCATATAACCAGAATGTTAGTGGCAGTTGTACCCAATTCAGTGGTCGGTACACTGAACACCAAGTTGCGCTGAAGCCGTTCCATCATGTGTACCATCCGTGTCAGTGGTCTGAATTGACTATAACCAGAGCCTGTTTAAGGAGAGCCTTGCCACTCCATTGTACTAGAGCCTGTTTAAGGATCATTAGACATTCTCTGATTGTACCAAATTTGGCTGCAGTTTCACCAGAGTTCTGAGTCATCGTACGACCAGAGCTACTGCTTTACGGCAAGCTCTGGTCACCTCCTTTTTTATCTCAAGGCACCAATATGTTTAATGTATGCACCTCCCTGCCAAAGTAAATTCCTTGTTTCTTCAAACACATGGCGAATAAAATCCCTTCTGATTCTGAGGGTGATTGCAAGTGCATGTTGAATGGTAGTCTATGGAGCTAAACGGCTAAATTAGTCTCTTTCGTCTGATTGTCGTTGAGAAATCTCCGATTTGATTGTAGTTTTGCATGTTCAACATGGATTATAGTTCGAAAGTTGAATGAATGAATACTTAGGCCTACGTCCTTTTGATTTCTTACAGGGTGAGTCATTGTTGCCCATAACACGCTGGCATTCTGCTAATGAATGCTGATTGGTTAGTGAAGGAATACGACCAGAGCTCCCGCTTGATGGCATCCGAAGCTGAATCAGAATTTCAGAGCATTAGCAACATTAGCAACAACATTTTTATTTAAAAAAAAAATTTGTATTAGCAATTTCAACAAAGTCAAATGCATTGCAGTTTACAAGATACAAAAAGTAAAAAAAAAACATCATTTACGTGTACATGTATTAATACAAAATAACATAACTAAAAAAATCACGCTAGGGGATGTAAACCATTACATTAATATATTTAAACTACTACAGATTTTTACTGTTTTAATGGCCTTTTGTTTAAGAGAATTTTTTATTGAAAAAATATACTGCCTGAGCTCTCCATTCAAGGCAATAAAGCAAGGTTTTCTTCCCATGAATTTGCATCTATGAATATGATACTTGGCCATAATAATAATAAGATTAATTATATATACACAGTTGTTTTTCCTGGAACTGTCAAAAAGCCCAAACAATACATACTTCCAGTATAAACAAAAATCTGCCTCAATACTTTCAGTAATAAACTTACAAAGATTTTGCCAAAATTCTTTTACAATTGGACATTAGCAACAACAAAAGCAAGCCAAAACTCTTTCTAGCATCTGTATTGACAGGGAGAGCCTAACCTGTCAGCTGTGTTGTCATGCCTTGAGAGAAAAATGAAGTGACCATAAAGCAGTAGCTCTGGTCGTACGATTTGTATGACGTCCATGACATTTTCAAAGGCTTTTTAAAACAGAAAGGCGACTTTAAAAAAATCTAACATTCAGCAGTCTGTCTTTTTTTGCCTCCCCTTTTGAATTCAGAATTCAAATTACTAGACAAAAAATTAAGTCCTGAGAAAAGTGGATTTTGAGGGGTATAGCTCCATAGACCTCCATTCATTCTGCACTCACTCGTTAGCGCCCTCACATGGAACTGCAACCATTTCAGAACCCGGAAGTTTTCGGAGAATGGTTACCCCTATATTACACATTCTCTGCTATAACCGCCTCTACAGAATGCAGCATTGCGCAGTTTGTGGGACAGCATGCTTTTCAGACTTGTCTGACCTGCGCAGAGACTATACCGATTCGAACCTGTCCGTGCCACTTCGAGTTACTATTAATGACAAAGTAGTATGTGACAATTGAACGCATACTCTATGCAAAAGTACGTACTTGGGCAACTGCAGTACAGGTACTAAAGTACGTATGCGCTCCGGGACGCAACCGCTGTTTGATGCGTCAACTTTTAGCAAGGCACTTATTAGTTGGCGAATGATCGCTGTCACAGCTGTCTTCCACGGCGAGCAAAATGTACACTAAATCCCTCGTGAGACATCAGTCCGTTTTGGCTCTAATGCTACGCTAACATATGCACAAGAAGCTAGTGTTTTGAAAATGTTCACTTGTCCACGCTCGATTGAAAGTCTTGTAAACGGTTCTCATTTTTGTCCTTTTAATAATACATACAAACCGTGACGCTAAACGTTTTACACTGTTGAAGTACTGCTCTGCTGTCTAAAACCTGTAGCCTGCAGTAGTCTACAGTTATAGTCTAACTGTTGTTGTGTTGACTGAAGCACACAGACTGGGAGATGGCAGTCAACTGTCAGCTGAAGCCTGGAGCGAAACACAACCGCTATGAGCTGCTGGCTTGGCTGAACGCTTCTCTACACACCCGCTTCACCAAGGTGGAGCAGACATGCTCAGGTACAGTAGGGTCAACAAGCGTCATGTGCAGAGTACAGTCATTTTAGGAATTGGGTTTTGAAGTGGTTTTAAATAAGTGTGTGTGTATGTGTGTCAATCTCTCTCTCTCTGTGTGCCGTGATATCCAGGTGCTGCATTCTGCCAAATGATGGACTGGCTGTTCCCTGATTCTGTGGACCTGAGCCAGGTCCAGTTCCTGCCCAGACATGAAGAGGACTCTCTCCAGAACTACAGTGTGCTGCAAGCCGCGTTTAGGAAGACTGGGGTGGTTCAGGTTGGTCAAAAAGCTGCTCTTAGGGACAAGTCATTGATATCCAAATTGACAAGGAGTCCTCTTTTTCAAGTTTCTACTGTCTGTATTATTATTTTTTTATATCATGATCCTTCCTTCGTAGTCCCTCCCCATTGAGCAGATGACAATGTTCATGCTCTTCTTCCTCTCCTTCCTCGCTCCTCCCAGTCCATCCCTGTCAAGGAGCTGGTGCAGGGGAGTCTGGACACAGCGCTGGACTTTCTCATTTGGTTCAAGGCCTTCTTTGATGCCAACAACCGTGCTAGGGACTACAATGCCCTGGAGGCCCGTGGAGGACAAAGCATGGTGCCCAGGACCCCGACCAGCACCCCTGCTGCCAGCCCAATGCCAACAACCAAAGTCAGAACACAGTTAACACTAAGTAAGCTCCCCAAACCACTGTCAACTCCTTGGTGTAGTCATGTCTGCAGTGTCAGGAGTAGGTTTAAAATGTGTACTCTGACTAATTCACCTTTCCTTCATTGTTGTTATTTTGTCTCGTTTTCCTGTTTCTTTCTTGCAGACACGAACGAGGCGGCAGAGCATCCCTGGCAGAGGTCAAAGGACACCTCAGCCCTCAGCAGACCTCCCATCAAGAGGCAGATTAAAGTAGAGAGAGAGCAGGAGCCGGAGGCGAAGGTAGAAAACGACGAGAGGACTAACATGGAGCTGAAAGTAGACAGGGAAACAGCTGAAGAGAACGGGGACCCGGATGAGGACGAGAAAATGGATGATGAAAAAGTGGAGCAGACTGAAAGCGGCTTAAAAATGGAGACTGGGGAGAGGACGGGAGGAGAGGTGGAAAAGGAGGGAAAGGGGACCGTGAAAGAGGGGGAAACGGTAGAGGGGGGGAGGAAAGAGCAGAATTTGGAAATACGGGTGAGCACCAACATAGATGAGAAGACTGAGAGAGAGGAGGATGAGAGAAAGGAGGGGAAGATGACTGAGAAAGAGGAGGATGGGAGGACTAAGGGAGAGGAAGATACGAGAAAAGAGGGGGAGGAGGATGAGATGGAGGAGGATGGGACGACCGAGGGAGAGGAGGATGAGAGGACTGAGATGGAGGAGGATGGGACGACCGAGGGAGAGGAGGATGAGAGGACGGAGATGGAGGAGGATGGGACGACCGAGGGAGAGGAGGAGGAGACGAAAGAGAAAGAGAAGAGAAAGGAGAAGAGGACAGACAAAGTGGAGGCTGAAAGAGAGGAGGAACGTCCTCTGTCTCGCTGTAGCCTCATTATGCAACGCTTCTTAAAGCACTGGTCAGAGAATAACCAGAAACTAAGGCAGGGTTTGGGTCAGGACCAGGCCCAGCAGGAGCGCCAGGTTCAGGGGCAGGGTGAGGGGCTTGCTGGGGGTTTGTCCAGCTCTACAGTCAGGCAAGTCCTGGGTCTGAGGTACTCCCAGGACATTGTGTACACCCTCCTCCACACCCCCTACACCCTCTATTTCTACCGCCACGTCGACGTGGGGGCAGGGCAAACCGCCTGCCTCCTCCTGATTGGCTACTACCACCAGAAGTCAGGGGGCCGGGTGTTGCGTCTGCTGGAAGCCCTCCAGCCCAAAGAGGACACGTCCACAGCTCTGCTGACCTGTCTGAGGAGGACTCTGACCAGATTGGGGCTGCCCCTGGCCAACCTGGCCTGGTTCTACTGTGACGTAGCGGGTAGAGAAGAGCAGGCGTCTCTGGAGGCAGGAGTCCGGGTCATGAGCCCCACGATGGTGTCTCTGTGTGGGCTGCCTGGCCTGGCTGGGTCCGCCTGTCAGGCCGGTGTCGCGGCCGTGTCAGAGGAGGTGGTCGAGCTCGTCAGGGACGTCCATCGCCACCGCTCCGCCTTCACCCCCACCCACGACAGCCTGAAGCAGCTGTTTGCTGCCGTACCAGAGTTCGACCCCAACCTCCCCGTGGCCACCCAGTGCCTTTTCTTCACCAGGATGGTCCAGGCCATAGCCCACGGCTGGGTGGACCTGCTCGGATACTTCGGCTCCCTGGGAGGAGGAGGGGATGCCCAGCAGATTCATGCCCGACTGACGGACTGCAGGCTCAGGCTGCTGCTGCTGTTTCTCACCCATGCCCTGGAGCCCCTGGCTGTCTATGAGGAGGCCATGCGAGGAGGCAGCATAGACCTGAAGGGGATCCTACAGGTAGCGGAAGCTGTCACCATCTCTACTGCTGTCTCTGTTCACTTCTTTTATTTTGAAACAGACCTGACTTGACATTGTATTCATTTAGCAGAGGAGTTGATCCCAAGCGAGATAAAAAGGAAAGAGTGCAGATAGCAGTATAGACTTGAAATCCTACACCACGGTAGATATTTGTGTGTTTTGACTGGAGGGGAGGCTTCTTGTGTTTTGACGACCTCGGTTCCTCTGTAATAGAAAGAAACACTAATTGTGTCAGACAGAAACACTTCCTGTTTCACGATTTGCCGCGAAACAACCCGATTGTGTATCAAAATGATCAGGATCATTTGTTTGTTAACGGTGTCATTCCCCCTTTCCTCCCACAGGTGGCAGGCACGCTCCTCCGCACCTACTGCAGCCGTTTTCTGCGCCCCTACACCACCAACTACTTCCTGTGGCGCCGCAACCCAGTGGTCTTAAAAACCAAGAATCACTACCTCAACGGCTCCGAGGTCGACATCGGCGGGGCCCCCGTCCAGGACCTCCTGTCGGAGAACGCGGGGCAGCTGGAGGACGTCCACGCCGCCCGGGCACAGCTGGTGGACAGCGCCATCGCCTTCTACAGCGAGGTGACCCGCGGCCTGTCGGAGCGCCTGCCGCTGAGCGAAGCGGCCCTGAAGCGCGTCGCCGTCCTGCTGCGGCCGGCCTGGAGGAGGGACGTGTTGTGGACGGCCGTGAAGGAGGTGGCCAGCCAGCTGGGGGTGTGCAACCCGTTCAAGGACGGCACGGGGGGAGACACGGACCGGCTGTCGGGGGAGTACCAGCAGTACGTGAAGAGGCCGCTCGCCACGAGGCCCCCGGAGACGGTTGAGGGCGTGGAGCAGCACTGGGGCCAGGTCCTGGAGGGGCTGGAGAGCGGCTCCGTGTTCCGCAGGCTCATGCTGTCCCTGCTGGCTCTGCCGGGGAGCCTGCAGAGAGACACGGTGTTATCTCAGGTCAGTCACCCTGCAGCCCGCTGCCTCAGAGGACAGCCCTGTCTGGGGCGGTCTTACCTCAAAAGTTGATATAAAGAAAAGGAGGGAATTGGTCCCATCAAATGGATTTAACTGTTATTGATTCAACTTGTATTTAAGGCTGTATAAATACCCATTTGATAGGACCAACTCTCACGTTTCCTGCTTTTTAGTTCCACCTGCGGTTGTTGAAGAAGGGCGAATGTGGACGCCAAATGAATGTGCGTTGCTGGTTCAAATGAGTAAAAGATGTTTTAGAAACCGGGAAACTTAAGGGCAGCCTCCCAGGAGGTGTGTGCATAACTGATCCTCGTGTGCTGTAGAGCAGAGACAGCCGGCCCAGTGTGTAGTGGAAGAGTCCGAGACAGTTACCGGCGCACACTGAAGCCAAAGAACAGGCGAGGTGGCCTTGTGAGCCAGTAGAAGGACAACAAAGGGAAGAGACAGACCCTAGTCTCAGAAGCAGGTTGAGAGAGGAGACAATGTAAGGGGGGGGGGGGGCACACACCCTGTTTGTTAACACTTTTAAAAGTTGACCGTAACTATTCATTCTTTAGCCTATCCAAAACTATTCAGAATGCATAGAGGAGAAGCCTTGGTTTCAAGTTTATTACTATAGTAAGATGGACCCTTGATGGAAATTGATCTCATTCATTGTGTGTGTGTGTGTGTGTGCAGGCATTTGAGAACAGATGTCAGGTCCCAGCTGAGTGGCTGAAGGCCGACAGCGAGGAGAAGACCACTCCCTTCTCCCTCCCTGGTCCAAGGATAGTCATAGAGAGTGACTCTGACTCCTCTGGTAAGGTAACACTAGGGCCCTGTCTCAGTACATGCGTCCTCGCTCCCTTCCTTCCTTGGTCCAACTCCCGTTGTGTGATTTCTGCATAGATACCGTATCTGGGGTGAGTGAACATGCTGTGTGTTTCTTCATGTATTGTTTTTTTTTATTGAGTTGTCTTTTTTTTTTTTTTTTCCTAGATGTTATAGTCACTGAGGTCACATGGTCACCTGTCAAACTCAACAGCAGCAACGGTCAGGAAACCCAGACTCACTCAATGGAACTCAGCTTTAAGGAGAACCCACTCGCTGTTGATTGCTAATGTCTGGTTCCCCTGTGCTTTCCCTCCAGCCAAACCTCCCAAGATGATCGACTCCATCGTGGTTGACGATGACGAGGAGGATGACATCATCTGGACCCCCACTTTGAACACCCAGGTAAAATCGGCAGGGGGGGGGGGTTCGGCAGGGGGGGGGGGGTTATACACAGCCCATAGCTGTGCACCCAACCGGGAAGACTGAAGGAGTCTTTGTTTAACGGCCCCTGTGACCTCCACCTCCAGCCTGAAGAACAGCACATCCCTCCCTCAGTCACCTCCACCCCTGAGCCACCAGCCAGGAAGAGCGGCTACTACCAGGTGGGTTCCTCTCTGTTGGCCCATAACAAATGCATACATCATCATCAATGAAAACATTCATGTGTGCAAGGACAACTAATACTGACGCATCGGTCGTAATAAAACACCGTTACACTGTGTCCCTCTGAAACGTTGCTGTGTGTGTGTAGGATGACGGTGGCTACGACGTGGGGGAGCTGGTGTGGGGCCACACAGAGGGCTGCTCCTTGTGGCCGGGCGTGGTCCGGGCGTGGGAGAGCAGGCCAGGGCCCAGCAGGGTGAGGAGGGTGGAGTGGTACCAGGACGGCATGTTCTCAGAGGTGAGGAGAAGGGGGAGGGGAGGATACGAGGAGAGTGAAGTGGTAATAGAGATGGCATGTTCTCAAGACACTGTGTGTCTGTGTGTGTGTGTGTGTGTGTGTGTGTTTCCAGATCAGCATCCAGGTTCTCCACCGCTTCGCTGCTTTTTCCCAGCACTTCTGTGCCAACTCGTTTGCCACCTTGATCACCTACAGGGAAGCGATCTTCAAGTCCTTACAGGTTCGACCGTGTGTGTGTTAAGTGTGTATGTGTGCTCTGCTGTCTGGCTGTACCTCTGTGTGTGTGTGTGTGTTTGTTCATTTCTTAGTGCTTGCTCTGTGTGTGTGTGTTGGGGCTGGGCGATATATTTTTATCTATGTAATGACTTCCCTCAATAAAGATATCGTATAACATGAATTCATTTTCAATAATATCGATGATGTCGATAGAGAATATTTAGGAGCAGCAGTCCATTAAATTTCTGTGATGCAGCAGGACGTTGCGGAGAAATGGTAGCCTACGCTCACTATAATATATACTGAGCATACTTGCCGAAAACAGTGGCAGCAATAGCCATGGCGAGGGGGCAACTTCCAATGAAGAAACTATTGATAAAAAGTGTTTGTCTTCTTCAGTTATCTGGAAGTGGTTTGGCTTTTTGAAATCCGACAAAAAGCAGAGCAATGTTCGGTACAAATTGTGTAGGAAACAAACCGGTGGCTACCAAGTCTGGTAATACGACAAACCTTTTTTACCACCTGACGCAAAATCACTCGTTGGGACGTGCAGGAAGTTTTCGTTTGCGCCAAGGTATTGATAAAAAGCACGTTTTTAAAAAGCTTAAGTTACTTGACCCCAGGTGCGTGCTCCCTGGCCGCAAACATTTCTCTCACACCGCGCTGCCTAAACTTTATGCTGAGTGTAGGGAAAAAGTTGAGGAAGAGAATTACTTTGCCACTACTACGGATCTGTGGTCTATCGCCTTAATTATCATTTTCGAATGGAAATATAAATATCTATTGTGAGAATTTTTTACCCATATCGCCCAGCCCGAGTGTGTTTGTGTGTTTTACAGTGCTTGCTGTGTTTGTGTGTTTTACATTGCTTGCTGTATGTGTGTGTGTCTGTGTCCAGGTGGCAGCCGAGCGCTCCATGAAAGTGTTCTGTCTGGACTCTACCACGAGAGAGGAGGAGCTGAGAGTCATGCTGGACTGGGCCTTCGGAGGATTCAAACCCAGCGGCCCCAGCGGCTTTGCCCCTCCCCCCTTCACCCCCGGTACGCAGAGCGACAGAGGCGACCAGCACGGCGAATCCCTGCCCGACTCAACCCTAACACCCTCCCTGTTTTCTCTCCATCTGTGTCTCTCTGCCTCTCCCCAGGTGAGACGGAAGGCTCGAGCGCCAACGCAGGCTCCAAGTTGCCCCGGTGCAGCTCCACCTCCAACATGGACGGCTACGGCAGCTCCCTGTCTCTGCCCACCAAGCTCAGGCAGGTGTCGGTGAGTCTGAAGAAGCTGTCCCTCTGCCTGCTGGAGGGGGGGTCGGTCCGCCTCAGCAAGCACAGACGGCCCCGGGTCCGCCCACGCAAGAGGCCCACGACGGGGGTGAGCCTGACCCCCCCGGAGGAGGACACTTCCCCTGACTGGCAGCCCCCCCACAAGAGGACCTCGTCCTACTACAAGGCCAAGGAGAGCAGACATGTCTACGTACAGCCAGACCCCAAACACAGAGGTATCCGTATTATTATTATTTTTTAAACACACAAAAAAAATACACTCTACCTAATTCCTTTGTTTCCCACATTGATTCCAAGCACTCTATAGGTGCTTGGAAGACAGATTTATCAACAGTTTTGAAATTGCGAGGGAAACGAATATCATTGCGCACTCTGACAGCGAGGTCTTTTTCTCGATCTTTCTTCCCGCGTATTCCAGAGGCGATGGTCCGCAAGATTCTTGAGGCGGGGGCGGCCATAGAAGGTAAGCAGGAGTCCAAAGTTTGGGCAAAGAGCGGGAATCTGTCGTGAATTAGTTCCCCCTTGCTCTCCAGGACCCCGTTCCTCCCCCTCAACTCTTCTCTGTCCTCGTCCTCCTCCAGAGTTCTGTCTCTGCTGTGGCACAAACAACTACGAGACCCAACATCCCCTCTTCGAAGGAGGCCTCTGCGCAAGATGCAAAGTAACAAAGAAACAAATATTTATGTTGTGTGTGTGTGTGTGTGTATAAACACATGACCTCAGTTCAATCCTGTCATAGCCAAATCAGTCATAGCCAAATCAGTCATAGCCAAATCAGTCATAGCCAAATCAGTTAGCCAAATCAGTTCAAATCCTGACCCGTGTGAACATGGAGTGGCCGTTTGGTGTGCCCTGGTAATGAGACCGTGTGCAGTGTGTGCGTGCCTGTAGTAAGCTGGCGTGTGGCTCCCTGCAGGATAACTTCACAGAGACGCTGCACCGGTATGATGAGGACGGCTACCAGTCCTACTGCACCATCTGCTGCTCCGGCCTGGAGGTCCTCCTGTGCGGCAACGACAGCTGCAGCCGGTGGGTCACCGTGGAGACCAGCAAAATAGGGGGGGGGGGGGGGGGGGGTGACACAACACTTGTCTTAAGCCCTCCTCACAGATGATTTGAAGATCTCTCTTTACCTTACCTTTTGTTCGAATCTTGTATCCTTCTCCCATATCTTGTATTTCCTCCCCCCCCCCACACACACACACACTCCTTGCCCCAGGTCCTACTGCGTCGACTGTGTGAACATCCTGGTGGGTTCGAAGACCTTTGAGTTCCTGAAGGAGGTGGACCCGTGGATCTGCTACCTCTGTCAGCCCAGCCAGCGCCACGGGGCCCTCCAGCCACGCCACGACTGGAGCGTACGCGTGCAAACCTTCTTCTTCAACAACAGCGCCATGGAGTTCGTAAGTTAGACTTTCCACGTAGGGGCTTCCTGTCTTGTTCCCAACTTCCAGGGCAGTCGTTTCCTGTTTGGGGGTGAGGGAGGGCACCAGGTGGTTCCCGATGGAGCCTCCCCTGCTCACACGTGACCTTTTGACCTGTGTCCTCACCAGGAGCCGCATCGAGTTTACCCATCCATCCCTGCCAGCCAGCGTCGACCAATCAGAGTGCTGTCGCTGTTCGACGGGATAGCAACAGGTCAGCTTCTGCTCGGTTCTGATGATTCACCAGCTGTGATGATTCTACTCTGAGGCTCTACTGTGAGGGCTCTGCTGCCAGGATTCTACCGATTGATCTGATCCTGTTGTAATAGTTTGTGTGCATGTTCTCCAGGCTACCTTGTTCTGAAGGAGCTGGGCTTTAAGGTGGAGATTTACATGGCCTCTGAGGTGTGCGAGGAGTCCATCGCCGTGTCGACCGTCAACCACGAGGGGAGAATCACGCAGGTGGATGACGTCAGGTCAATCACCAAGGAGCATGTAGGTGTCACCTAGTCGTCTGCTGTGAATGTTTACTCGTATAAAGTGACATGTCTGTTCTGACTGTAACTGACCTGTCTCTTCTGACCTGTCTGTTCTGACTGTAGCTGACCTGTCTGTTCTGACTTGTTTGTTCTGACTGTAACTGACCTGTCTGTTCTGACATGTCTGTTCTGATTGTAACTGACCTGTCTGTTCTGACTGTAACTGACATGTCTGTTTTGACTGTAACTGACCTGTCTCTTCTGACTGTAACTGACCTGTCTCTTCTGACATGTCTGTTCTGACTGTAACTGGCCTGACTGTAACTGACCTGTCTGTTCTGACATGTCTGTTCTGACTGTAACTGACCTGTCTGTTCTGACTAACTGACCTGTCTGTTCTGACTTGTCTGTTCTGATTGTAACTGACCTGTCTGTTCTGACATTTCTGTTCTGACTGTAACTGACATGTCTGTTCTGACTGTAACTGACCTGTCTGTTCTGACTGTAACTGACACGTCTGTACTGACTGTAACTGACCTGTCTGTTCTGACTGTAACTGACATGTCGGTTCTGACTGTAACTGACACGTCTGTTCTGACTGTAACTGACCTGTCTGTTCTGACTGTAACTGACACGTCTGTTCTGACTGTAACTGACCTGTCTGTTCTGACTGTAACTGACATGTCTGTTCTGTCTATAACTGACCTGTCTGTTCTGTCTGTAACTGACATGTCTGTTCTGACTGTAAGTGACCTGTGTGTTCCAGCTGAAGAAGTGGGGCCCGTTTGACCTCCTGATAGGAGGCAGCCCCTGTAACGACCTCTCCATCGTCAACCCCATCAGGAAGGGCCTGTTTGGTACGTCTCAGCTGGCTGTGTGACTAACCCAGTGGCTCCCAACCCTGGTCCTCATGGCCCACTGTCCTGCATGGTTTAGATGTTCCCTACTCCAACACACCTGATTCAAATGAATGGGTCGTTATCCAGCTCTGCCGAAGCCTGCCTATGACCATTCATTTGAATCAGGACTAACCCATGGTGGATGCATGTAATACATGTGCTTGTCCAGAAGATGGGAGTATTGCTGCAAAGGTGTGGCTCCCTGTTTTCTGTGTGTGTGTGTCTCTGACCTGTGCTGCTCCGACAGAGGGCACAGGCCGGCTGTTCTTCGAGTACTACAGGATCCTGGACCTGCTGAAGCCCAAGGAGAACAACCCTCGGCCCTTCTTCTGGCTCTTCGAGAACGTGGTGTTCATGAACAACCACGACAGGCTGAACATCTGCCGCTTCCTGGAGGTGGAGTACCCTCTCTTCTCACTTTTCATGACACCTCCTGGAGGGATGTGTCGTCTGAAGGGCATGCTGGGAGGAGTTGTGCCCTGAACTGCTCTGATGTTTGCCCCCTCAGTGTAACCCAGTGGTGGTGGACGCTGTGAAAGTTAGCCCCGCCCACAGGGCCCGGTGCTTCTGGGGAAACATCCCTGGGATGAGCCGGTATGATTATCACACACACACATGTATATAGCTCTGCAGCTTTTTTTCCCTTTCCAAATAATTAGATAAGGAAAGTTTTGAGTGAGGAACAGAAGGGTCCGACTTGCAGTGCCCTCTTGAATTGAACCCATCTGTTCCTCACTGAAAATGTTGCTTATTTAATTCTTTGGAAAGGAAAGAAAAAGGTGCAATGGTCTCAATATCTTCCAGAGCTGTGTATACACACACGCACACGCCATCAAGCTTAGCTCAGTCGGTCTTCTGAATGTTTTCGCAGGCCTATTATTGCCTCCAAGAACGACAAGCTCCTTCTTCAGGACTGCCTGGAGATCGGCCGGACCGCCAAGGTGAGAACCCACCCAGATGTCTGACCTTTATTTTTCCCTGTGAAAATGTGGCATGTTTTGACTGAAATACTTAGCCTGTGTTTTAGGCATGCAAGCCTACAAAGGCTCCGCCATGTTTTGACACCACATGTTGTTTTTGTGTAGTTCACCAAAGTGCGCACAATCACCACGAACCCAGCCTCAATGAAGCAGGGGAAGGACATGTCCAAACTGCCTGTCCTGGATGAGAACAAGAAGGAAGACACTCTATGGATCACTGAGCTGGAACAGTACGTTACTAACCGCTGTCTGTGTTCTGGGCATCATGTAGTGAAACTGCTTAGTATGACTATATGGTCGCTGTTCAGTATAAATACTTCCCACCCGCGCCATTGAAAAGGTAGCTTTTAGAGTGGTGTTTAAAGAAGCGGTTGTCATGTTTGCGTGTCCTGAGTTTGGACCCTGGAGTCGTTAGATGGGGAGGGGGGGGGGGGGGGGGGCAAGCATTATAATAACACACAATGCAATGTCACCGGTTACACCACGTCACCGATTGCTTCATCCAAATCTCTTTACGGCACACATCTACAATAACACGCATAGAAACAAGTACAAGAGGAGGTCGTGCGACGTGGTCTCGGCTAGGTTCACGCCCTCCACCACCAGGGACTGCCTTCCACCAGCTTGAACCACTTGTCTCTCCCTCCCACTCCAGGATCTTTGGCTTCCCCAAACACTACACGGACGTGAAGAACATGAACCGCCAGCAGAGACAGAAGGTCCTGGGGAAGTCCTGGAGCGTGCCCGTCATCCGGCACCTCTTCGCCCCGCTCAAGGACTACTTCGCCTGCGAGCAGCTGCCCCCCTAACCCACCGCAGGCGCACGGTCGCCAAGCAACGGCAGCTGAGATGGGGGATGGGGCCGCGGGGGCTCCTCCATACGACTCCCCCTTGATTCATTCTCTCCTCAGACCCCGCCTCCTTTTTCTTATCCTTCTCTCCTTTTCTCCCTCCCCCCTCTCCCTCCTTCCCTCCCTTCCACCTCATCTTGGAGAGGGCGTTTCGGGGGGTTTTAAGGGCATGTTAAGGATGCATGATATTGGGTGCTTATTCGTTGTACTGTATGTCTGTTTATTAGAATGTTGAGCAGGACTGACCTCTATGAGAGCACTGTCAATATCCTGTCTCCTCTGTGTTTTAATGAGGGCACATGACCTCTCTGGCATTGCCATAATGTACTGTCGTTTCCCCTCCCTATAGATATGTGGGGAGGAGAGGAGATCAGATTGACAGAGATGGGCACTAGAGAACTATTGCTCTATTTTACTCTGCCTGGTGCTACAACATACGATTAACTGTCGTGACTCGTTCATTACTGTATACTTGCCTTGTACAAGTTACTTTTGTAAAATGATTTGCAAGATGTTGATTTGCTATGGTGATACTGTTAAATAACAGTATGTATTATTCATGTTTCACTCCTTACTTGGTCCAGTGGAAACAAGCAATCATGTGATGTTTACTGGGAATAGGGGGAGAATTTAATAGAACCGTAAAGCCATATGGTCTCAAATCGTTTTTTATTCCAAATGTTTTGTCAATTGCACAAATAATACAAGACATTGACTGGAGGAACCCTGAAGGACCATATTATACTTGTCAACTAAAACATTTTCTGAAATAAAACCATTGACAATACACAACTGGAATATCTTCCTGGGAATGACTCAAATTTGGATAATGTCCTTTGGCTGTCAGTCCCTCTGTGACAAATGTGTGTAGGAGTAGGTCCTGCCCCTGTGTGACATGTGTGCCATCAGGCATGCATGTGGTCATGTCACATGAAAAGGGCCCATTCACATGAAACAGTCCTTTCATAGATCTGCTCAGTCTCCATGGACCGGGACACTGGTGGCTTCTACAAGAATAAAAGGCAGGACAAAAGTCTCAACAGTGTGTGCTGTATGGATGTCTCTTTGTTCTTGGTGCAATAAGCCCCATCATTGCTAAATATGAAAGAAAGTAGGTTAGTAAGTTCAAAGTTCCTATATTATTGGCTACATGGCAGGTCTACATAACTTTCGTGCATCCTGATTTGCCATTAGAGGCTCCAAAGGAGTTGAAAGAGAAAACGGTGCTTCTAGCTAGACATACTGGCACCACTACTCCGAACCGGGAACAAGCCAGCAATTAACTTAGTGTTGGGTACTGCATCTTTACAGTTGCCACCAGTTGTGTCCATCTAATGGCAATTACACTATGCATAAGCCACCTTATCTCAGTATCTGATTGCACTATGCAGACATCCCGACCTGCAGAGACTCATTTCAGGGAGTTGTCAACTTCAATTGGTTTACATACAAAACAATCGTTATTTTGTTTGATTACTCATTGATTATTCTGTTTCACTCAACTTGACCAGTGGCCTCGCCCAAACAGCCCTCGGTCCGAGAATCAGCCGCACGCGAGACGTCGGCAGCGTCGTGACGTATTCAGCAAGCCTGTTAAAACAAACGCAGTTGGGCTGAAAGGATTCGACCGCCGGCGGACTGCACTGGCCCATTAGCTACAGTCTAGATCCAGCAATAATCTGTAATCATAGCGTTTACATGAGAAACCGTTAACGTGTAAATAATATCTAAACGACGCCTAGACCCGTGAAATTCCAGTAAAGGTAAAGACCTCATATCACAACGTTCCAGTCAAACGTGGGGATAATGGTTGTGCTAGCATTTAGCTTAGCATGCTAATTGCTAAAGGAGCGCCGTGAAAAAGGGGATTGAAATGTTGAGTTGAATGGGGTTTAAGGGAGGGCGTCTATGGTTACTTAGCACGCCCGCTAGCTAGCAAGCCCGCGCCGGCTAAGGTAGGGCGGGGGAAATGACGCTAGACTTGTTAGTTGCTCTTAGCTAGCTAGCTATTAAGCTTTTACACAATTACATTTTTGGAATTACAAGTGATCTATCTAAAGCTAGCTACTGTAGTTAACGAAATAGCCAGTGCAAGTTAAACTATAGATATAGGTTGCTAGACAATTCCTAGCGTTAAATATGTTCTGTTACAGTACGTGCTACCTAGCGAGATGGTAACCTCGGTCGGACTAGAATCTGCTTTCTAACTGTTCTTAATTGGGCCTTTGGCAGAAACTAGCTTGCTAGTCAGCCGGATAAACTTGTTAAAGCTAGCAAAAACGCTATAGCCTCTTCTAGTCTAGGCTGGGCTAACGTTAGATGGGTCACTCCCATCCCAGATATTTCTCTCACAGCTGTCTGTGGGTCCTATTTGGCAAGCTACCCTCGGCCAATGCGATAAGTTAGTCTGCTTGGTCGAACTGTAGAGCGACTGTACATTGTCCGTAATGGCCAGTTTGTTACACTGTAACTGCAATTACACGGTTTGGAAAACAATAAGGTTGCTAGACACTAGAGATAAGATGGCTATATTATTTAGTCAGGGGACATGGCTAAACAGAATACAAGCACAACTATAAGGAAAGAACTCTGACTGTATGCTGTTATGAAATATGAATATAGTGTAGTTCATTTTGAGTCCCGAATAAGCAAAGTAATCATTAGCCAGCTAGTAATACTGTTGTCTACTGTCAACCTGTCCCATAGCCAACCACTTTGCAACCCTTTCAAAAGGGAACACGCTGCTCTAGTGATGTAATGTAATGTAACCATGTGTCTACCTGTCCCGTCTCCCATCCCATCAGTCGTGATAAAATGGCTGTGAACGTGTACTCGACATCGGTAACTAGCGACAATCTGAGTCGTCATGACATGCTGGCCTGGATCAACGAGTCCCTACAGATCAACCTCACCAAGATCGAGCTGCTGTGTTCAGGTAAGGCGTAGCCCCCTTTTAACTAACTAACCAACTCAAAGGATTGGCTAGCTAATCCAGAGCTGGTACCAGTCTTTATGTGTTGCCTGTCGGGGAGCTATAGGTTGGTTGGTAGGGAACTGTGACGCTGAAAATGAACTAGCATCATAGATGACTAATCATTTGATGTCAGTTTTATCTATGGAGTATCACTCCTTGCTGCTGAACAGGTGCTGTGTCATTTTTCCATGATGTCGAGGCAACAGAGGTTATGGGTGTAGCAGGCTTGGTAGGCAAATACTGGCAAATGTTGTTGCTGCAGGATTGATATGGCACAGATGGAGATCTGAACAGCAGCTTTTGTATTGTTTCGATGTAGGCTGCTCTGCCTGCATAACCACAGGGTCGGGCTTTAACTAGAGGACACGCCAAGATCATGTTTCAGATTTATGTTCTGCCTAAACCTGTCATTACTCTGCAGTCCTCTGTTAGTCCGATGTCATTATCTGGTGTTCTCAGATAAAAGGCTAATAGATCAAAGTTGGGTGTTTTTGACAATGGTTCCCTCTCATTGTTGCTCTGCTTCACCTTTTGGAATACTCAACACCCCCACCTCCCCTCTTCCCCCAGGTGCTGCCTATTGCCAGTTTATGGACATGCTCTTCCCTGGCTGTGTACCTCTGAAGAAAGTGAAGTTTGCTGCCAAGCTCGAACACGAGTTTATTCATAACTACAAGATACTGCAGGCCAGCTTCAAAAGGATGGGCGTCGACAAGGTGAGCAAGCTGCCAGGGCCCCACAGTCGCAGGATAGTAGGTAGAAGGATTGACCCCCCCCCCTGCGTAAAACTGCTTCTGTTATTGACTCGCTATTCAATATTCTCTGATCCTAATCCCAGCCCTCGTGTATGGACTTGAACTTTACTGTGTGTGTGTGTGTGTGGGTGGGTGGGGGGACCTCCTAATGATGTCAGCTGTGCTGCAGCCTGTTAATTGGGTTTACTGCTGAATTAGCATGGCCTCTTTCTTTCTCCCTCTCTCTCTCCCCCCTCCTATATTTACATTTGTGATCTGCTAGACAGGCTTCACTCTGTTAGCTTGTCATTAGTTCTCATCCTGGAACTGGACCACACTGCACAATTAAGAGATGATGTGTGTCCGAGTACTTTTAAGGTGTGCGAGTGAAAGAGAGAGCAGAGAAACTTTCCCCCCATTGTGTCCATCCGTGTTTGATCTCATCTCCACGCCTAACACTGTCCTCTACTTCCCCAATATGGTTCAAATCGTACTAAGGACGTTTTACTATACTCTCTTCCACTGTTCTGTTGCAATCGACTCCCAGATCATCCCAGTGGACAAGTTGATAAAGGGGAAGTTCCAGGACAACTTTGAGTTTGTCCAGTGGTTCAAGAAGTTCTTTGACGCCAACTATGACGGTAAGGATTACGACCCCGTGGAGGCGCGCCAGGGTCAGGACACCATGCCCATGCCCAGCCCAGCCATGTCTGCGCTCAACAAGCCCAAGAAGATCCTCAATGCAGGTCAGTCTTTCTGTCTCTGTCTGTCTGTCTGTCTGTCTGTCTGTCTGTCTCTCACCCCCCTCACCCCTTGGTGTGGTCAGTGTCAGGTCATATCCTCCCCACGACAGAGATGCATCCATACATGAGAACGTCTTTGGATCGTAATCAATCTGTCCCCCTTTCCCTTACTCTGATTGGTCGGCTGTTTCTACCAGCTCCCCAGAGGGCCGCGGTTGCCAAGGTAGCACCCAAGATGGTGCCGGGGTTGGCAAGGAGACCAGGGGTCGGTGGAGGAGACGAGGAGAGGGCGGAGCTTATCCAGGAGGTAATGTGGTTGTTTTTTTGTTTTGTTTTCATTCATGCTATGTATTCATTCATGTATTCAAATTAAATAGTGACAATATTGTGAATATACAGCTATATAGACAATATAGTTGTAAGCTAAATGTTTCTAGTTGATGCCTAAGTGGTTGTTTAGTTAGAGCCAGAGGACATAAATTAGATTCTCTCTCCCTGCAGGTCAACATTTTAAAGTCCACCATCCAGGACATGGAGAAGGAGAGGGACTTTTATTTTGGAAAACTGAGGAACATTGAGCTCATCTGCCAAGAGAAGGAGGGAGAAGGAGACCCAACACTGCAGAGGATCATAGACATTCTCTACGCCACAGACGTGAGTGAACACACACACACACACACACACACACACACACAGCCTGTCTGCCTCAAAACCAGCTATGACCCAAATGATGAACTTTCAACACTACTTGTGTAGTAGTCATGGATGATTTTGAAATGACTGATACCTACAAAAGGTATTCTCCACACAACCAAGATCTTCTGAACGAAACATGCAAAGTAGTCTGTGGGTAAACACACGGCTACAAACATGGCAGCTGTAAGCTTTATTGAATTCTATCCTCTGGGTTAAGATCATGTGTCGTGGTCCAAGCAACAGCTGATTCTCTCTTTATAATTCCACGAGAGGAATGTAATGTTTGTAGGCCTGCTTCAGTATGGTGACACCACTGAGACTGGCTTACTGCTTCACTATGCTAACACTTCGCACAGGCTCATTCAGGCCCGCCTTATTTACTGTACAAGGCATAGCTAGATCTGTCTGGACAACATTCATACCCCTTAGGTAAAAAAAAAAAAAAAAGGAAAAAAAGAATTAGAACAATGTAATCAACATCTGAACAACATCATCTTTAGAAAATAAAATATTGATGCCTGAGGGGTATGGAGATCTCAGTAGGATATTGATAGACGCCTCATTCTGTGTCCCATGTGTCCTATCAGGAGGGCTTTGTCATACCGGACGCCGAATCAGAAGAGCAGGAGGAGTTCTAACCCTCAGGACTGGATGACGCACCTCTTACTCCAACCTCCAACCAACCTTTCCTTTCCGAACCTGCCTGAACCCACCCCCCTCTACCCCTGCAATCAGCAACAGCCCCAGCCCCACCCTCACTCTCTAGTACCTGAAACCACCAGTTCATGATATGGATTTGGGGTACCGAAATGGACTCGATATGAAATGTTTTTTTGTCTGTCAAATCAAGTTGAAACAAGTCAAGTGTGAAGTACCTCCTCTGAAGGGCCTGTCCCTGGCCCACTCTCCTGGTGGCCTGTATCTGCCTAGCCTAGTGCTGTACTACACTACAGAGTGGCCATCTTGGTCGGCTTCTGGTGGCCATCTTGGTCTGCTCAGGTCCCGAAGAGTGAGTTTATCCGTCTGTAATATTCCACTTCTTTGGGCTTTAAATTTTTTTTTTTTTCTCTCCCGTGTGTGTTGTCGCAAGTTCTTTGGCACCTGCACTGTCTTTTGTACATGTTTTCTCTTTTCCCTAAATTATCACAGTCTTTGCCACATGCTTCCATTACGTATGGGAACTCGTTTTCCTAGTTATGTCAATAGAGGAAGGGTTTTAGATATGTTATGTTGTGTGTATGGTTGATGTTTTCTGATCATGGTCTATCATTAGTACTTCACTCAGTCCATCCTGTGCCCCCCACCCCCCCCAAAAAACTTGTTTTACAGTTTTATCATTGGGTCTCATTTGAGGATGAGTTTGTTTAAAATGTGCAATTGTTTATTCCAGGAGAACTGTGACTGTTTGTCATAGTCACAGGCCGGTCACACTAATACAGAATGCAGCTTCTTCACTGCAAGTCTTCTAGGCATGCCAGTATTTAATGCTGAACAAGAATCGTATCGCAATGAGGCTTGTGGTGGAGTGTGTGTGTGTGTGTGTGTGTGTGTATGTGAGATATATTTTATGTTTTGCTTGCCTTCTGTGTGTTAGAAGGCATATGCACTGTAAATGCCTGCCTCGACCCATGACCTCTGGGCTTTAGCCTCACACGTGTCCTGGTAAACAAAACTAGCCTCGAGCGGTCAGGCAGGTTCACCGGGTCATCCCAAACTACCCAGCCACGCCCGCTTTTGGCTTTTCTCTAACCACCATTTCCTCCACTGGCACAAGATTTTTGACTTTTGCGCCAAAGGCTTTCTCTTTGCAAGGAGAGCACCTCATAAAGGTGATAGATTATTTTTTTTAAACATAATTTTTTTAACACTTCTTATTTTAACCATATTTCAACTGGATTTTTGGGAGAGTTTTAACAAGGCGATGTACACTGCGGAATGAGTTTAGATTGATCATAGCCTTGCTCATGTCCCAGAGACCAAGTAAATGGGCCCCAAAACATAACTGCCAGACTCTGCACAGGACAAGTCAGAGATTTAAAATGTTTTTATAAATGGCCTTATTCTTAATGTTTTTTTGTTGTTTTCTTCTGTTGGTAACCTTTTTCATAAACTCAACATAGATGTGACTTTGATGTATTTTCTCTTTTTTGGCAAATGTTTGTAATGCAAATTAAAATATTGTCAGTTAGCTCTTAATATCTGGAAGCTATGTTTTTTTGCTGCTCTGTAGCATGTCTTCTAGAGAACGCGGCAGAAAGTTCAGGGTCTCCAGTCTTCCATGTCATTCTCAGATAAACCCCTCACCTCTGTGTAATGACTGAGCCTCAAGTCACACAAACCTGATGAACTTTTTAATTAACAATTTTAAGCCTGCAGGTAGAATTCTCAATCCACACAGTAGTGGTGGATGGAGAGCAGTCAGCACACAGAAGAGCAGTCAGTACACAGTAGAGCAGTCTGGGTAATGTAGTTTAATACAGGCTATACTGATGAGCCATTGGCTTTCTGGTTGTAGAAATAGGTGAGATTGTTTAGAATGATCTCAGTCTACTATACCGTCTAACTTTAGTACGGTTTTCCAAGCCTGGTAAACTAGTCTGGTTGTACAAGCTCCCAGATCACAGTGGATCTGTCAACCAGGCTGCAGTATAATATTCTCCTAGTACCTAAACAAGTGATGATGAGGCCATTGTTATAGGCAGGGCAGAGAGAGAGAGAGCTTGAATGTTAGTCATGTCAGCAGGTGCCTGCTTGTGATGGTGGAATTATTCATGTTATCTGAATTACTACAGTTTGCCTTTGTTAAGGACCAGAGCTCCATTTTGATGTGCATTTTTCTAGCAATCGCCCTTCTTCCGAATCATCCTTTTTTTTCTGAATGTTTGGGGCGTGAACAGGAAACCTTCCTGTTCCTGTTCAGATATTCACGTCACCGTGTGTGTTCAAGTCTCCGCAAGTGGTGGAAGAAACACGGAAAACTTGAACTGTAACGAGAACCTCAGTGTCTTGTATTGAAACATATTTAGTGTTTTTTTTTTTTTTTTTGTGTACACAACCTTGCTGGTTAATTGTGGTGGGTGCATGGGGTCTCACCAAGACAAATAGTATTGAAAAACATTTGACTCAGTGAAGATGTTTGATATGCTGTGCTGTTGGGTTAGGACAGAGACCCGACCCCACTGTGGCCTCTGTCTGACTGTGCCAACAATAACCTCTGACCTCCAACCTTGGTCTGACCCCAAGCCGCCTGATTGGTTCTCCTCTCTTGTAAAGGTTTCTGATGGTACTATGAACTGCAATGACGATGCTCAGCTTACATTTGTGCCCCCCCCCTTTCCCAATCCCTCAGAGCTGAGGCGCCTGGACACTGTGGGCCTTGTGGCCTCCCCCCCCCACCACCACCACCTTTTTAGTTTTATCAATCTCTCTTTCTCTGTTTGTCTTTTAAGCGGGAAAATATGATTCTTATTTTCTTTCTTAAACTCTTAGCTGAATCAAGTTTCTTACGATGAATAAAAACAGTATTTCCACGGAGTGCAAATTTGTTGCGTCTTTTGTTATTGTTGATGCATTTATCCTCACTGTTTACTGGAATGTTGTCATATGGGTGAGTGGGTCATCTCACCGCCAGGACAACACCATCGGTCTAGAAAAGATGGTTGTTCTAGGGTATAAATTCCAAGATTCAAATATGTGACATCATTCAAAAATGTGACATCATGGAGAGCCTAAGGACGGGTTTATCAAAATGTATTTGCGTTGGTTTTTGATCTTGTATCATTGAATATCTGCCGCCCATTTCTCCTCCAGCAAAAACTGCTAGATCTGGCCTTTAGTCGAAAAGATATGAATACATCTCTCTCAAACTAAACAGACATGTCAGCATAAGGGATAACCATTTCACTTCTTTGCATGAGCAGGGAATTTGTGGCTCTTAGCTTTAAAAGTTTACAATGGTCACGAGCACGGAAGTATCCAAGACTTGACGTGTTCAATATCCTTTGCAGCAAGTGCTTCTCTGCAGGAACAGTGGGTTAATGGCACGGAGGGTAATAGCTTCTTTCCTCTAACTACACTTGAGTGGCAGCCGGCCTGTCATTGCCGCGGCTCCATCCATTTCAGTTGGTCCAGCTTATTTCAATTATGCTCATCAAATTTGTCACATTTAAAAAAACGTAGTTTACTGTTGTAGTTGTCTTTAGGCTCCATAAAAAAGTCTCCCTTATCTTATTTTCCAGTCCATAGCGAACACGTGCTATTAGGTATGAATTTTTTGACAAGTCTGTCGATTCATCTCTAGGCAATGGCGAAGTCCGCTGTCACAAAGCCGGGCAGCGCACTTACAATGTCCAAGGACATTGATGAGATGCAGCGTTTGACTGTATCATGGAATCATGACACTACGTATTATGATTTTTCAAAATTGCATAGTTGGAGGTAACCTTCTGTTGGTTACTATAGTAACGTTCCTGATATGGCTGGTGTTAAACAAATTGCGGAGCAAGAAGTGCTTAATCATATGTAAGCAAATATTATTTAATTTCGTTTGGGGGGGATATGAAGTGATGTATATTTATAAATATGTTTAGTCATGTAAAAAATAAATAAATAGTCAAATTGGTTGGAACTCACCCGCCCCATCAAAGACAAGAGCTAACTTTTCCAATAGGGTCCAATGCAGCCTCCCTCCTCAGGCCCGGAACTCTCTCCTCAGGCCCCTCTCTCCTCAGGCCCCTCTTTTCAGGTTTAGCCGAGGTATTAGCGCCACCGCTGGTCGGAGGATATTATATTAATAGGCTAACTTACAATGAACTTCGGTTTTAGCTAGTGTTTAACAAGTCAATAGTGTTTAACATAGCAGAAATTAGCATTGCGGCTACTTCACGTATGGCAAACATGATCACAAAATATTGTTTTAAAATGATTAAATTAGTTGGCAAAAAATACATTCATATCATAAACATAAATAATGGGGAGATACTTTTTTTGGTTTCATTTAGCAGACTTTTAGACGTTAAAGCAGATTTCAACTTCCAGCTGCAGGCAACGGTTGTAGACTACTGTACTATGACTGATCCAAACAACTTTATTTTACCATAAGAAAAAAAAAATATATCTGCAGCTATGATTCCTCCTCAAAATAACAAAACATTGTAAAATGTACATAAAGAAGATTACAACAACTGACAATGGAGTTTAAAATATATTTTCTGAAATTTAGATTTTAACACGTACCTTCGCCATTACTGATGCAACGCTTTAAACAACTGAGCCACAAGAACTTGATTCAATGACAAATTCATTTTGGATCAATTTATTGAAAAGGATTTCAAATTGATCCAAAATGAATCTGTCATTCAATCGATATTGTGACTGCATTGAACAGTGTTGAACAGTACACTGTTCAATGCAGTCACAACATCGATTAAAATAAAACTTCCACACACATGATGCAAGAAATCCAGACCCATAATCGTATCCAAAAAGCACAAACACTAATAGTTCTGGCTCTTTATGTAGCCTAGATAGTAATCCCCTCATAAAACATGAAAGTTATGGGTTATGTTTGGCATAGCCTAAATGAGGTTCTAGCCAGCTACTTTAATCCTTTGAAAACACAATATTTTGTGATAATGTTAAACACTATTGACTTAAGTTAAAACTAAAGTAAAAGTAAGTCATAGGGCTACATATACGGTAAATGCAATACATCGTCTAACCAGCATTAGCGAGATACCACTACTGTACAAATCTCATTGGTTTACGTATAAATGCAATACATCCTCCTCCCAGCGGTGGCGGTAATCCCTCGGCTACACCTGATAAGAGGGGCCGGAGGAGAGAGGGGCTTGGGGAGAGAGTTCCGGGCCTGAGGAGGGAGGCTGTCCTTCCGGCAATTGGACCCTTCTCATTGGCATTGGTTTAACTATTTAAATGCAATACATCCTCCGACAAGCGGTAGTGCTAATATTGCGGACACGTGAAAAGAGGGGCCTGGAGAGGGGCCTGAGGAGAGAGTTACGGTTTAGAGTGGCCTGGAGAGGGAGCGCATCAATTGGTCCAGTACTAGCACATTTGGTGCCCGAGACAAGATTTATCCCCCCCCCCCCCCCCCCCCCCCGGAGCTCAAATTGGGGTGCCCCCTCCAACTACAACACGGACATATGACGTGGCGCGGTTGGTACCCTTTGCTGGTAGTGCGGGACGGTTAATTAATGGCTGTGTTTCGGAAAATGCCGCCCCCCGCTTCATGCTGCCCTAGGCGGCTGCCTATGTCGCCTATAGGAAGGACCGTCCCTGAATTGGACCCTTCTCAGCTTTTCGGTGGCATTGCCTACATTAGGCTATCCGGTTAAAACTGTGTTAGTAAAGGTGGTTGTCGCATTTCCGAGTCCGAGGACAGGAGTTTCAATCCCAGTACAGGCAAGATCGGGCAGAAGCGACACTGACGAGCATTCGCTGCCTCTGCCTAGTTTATCCTGACTCCCCAAAGCTCCCTCAAAGCTCTCCGAGGTTCCCTTGGGGCCTGTGGCCCCCTTGTTGAGAACCGCTGGTCTAACATGTGTCTAAATGAACAAAACAACAATATAATAGCTGGACATATGAATGCAGTAGGACATATTAAGCCAGTATTGTAATATCACCATGGGGGTTCTCTTTGTTTTAGGCTCCCCACGGACAAGCAGAAACAAAGTAGAGCACAGGTAGAGAGCAACAGAGACACTGCTATAACACTGTAGAACCGGTACTGTTTTTTGTACAGTGTGTGTGTGTGTGTGTGTCAGAATGCAGACATTGCAGGGGTGGGGACCAGTGGGTCTGCGGCAGTGGACGAGAAGGAGAAGAGCTCGGGTCGGGTGGAGGACCAGATCAATGATGAGCACCTCCGATGCATCGAGGCCATGTTCCATGAGGCGGACATTGAGGGAGAGGGAGGTAGGAACACACACACACACACATACACTTCACATATCTGTCTCCCCGCATCAGCATCGGCATCAGCATCAGCGACGTCTTCCTCACTGCTGGTCCGTTGTGTCAAAAACACACCATGTCTCTATCTGTCTCTGCCCTCATCTCTCTCTCCTTCTCTCCTCCTTGCTCCTTCCTGCCTAGGACTATCCATGAATGAGTTCCGCATCGCCATCAAGGAGATCATGGGAGACGTAAATGATGAAGATCTGGACAACATTTTCATGAAGGTGGACACCAACTGTGATGGCAGTGTGGACTGGGTATGTGTCTGTCATCTGGGTGAGACATTCACTTCATTCACTTGTGTGACACACACACAAGACATGACAGAAATGCCAAACCAGAGCTAAATATGTCAACTGGCTGACTCAGCAAGGGATGAGCTGCCAACACACTCCCACACACACACACACACACACACACACACACACACACACATATCTGACAGCTGTGCCTGACCCTGTCAGGAGGAGTATCTGAACTACATGCTGCTGGAGTACAGAGAGAAGGACTCCCTGCAGAAACAGAACAGGCCTCTTTACTTCCCCAAGCCACTCAAGATCATCCCTGTGTGAGTTCCCCCTCTCACCTGCCCCACTGCTGCCAGCGGCCAGTCGAACTCAGGCCTCCTGGGGTGACTTCATCCATCCATTCAGTCATTCAGTCATTCATCCATCCATCCTCTCATTCATTCATTCATTCATTCATTCATTCATCATTCATTCATTCATTCATTCAATCATCCATGTATTATTGTGTTACTCTACCCCCTAGCAGTACTGTATGATATTGTTTGACATTCCCAGGTCCCACTGTGAGCCCATCGTCAGTCTGCAGTTCTACCCGTTCCAGACCCAGCAGGCGGATAACAAGGATGCTGGTGGCCAGGACGAGGCCAAGCCCAAGACTCGCAATCAGCTGGGCCGCTACCTGTCAATCAGCCGAGACGGCATCCTCAACTACTGGAGCGAGAGATTCAAACTGACCCGTACCATCAATGTGAGTGTCTGTGTGTGTGCATGTGTGTGTGTGTCAGTCAGAACAATGTCAATGTTTCACCTCTCTGCTCCCTCCATAGATTGGCCACATGAAGAAAGGCCACAACCCCAGCCAAAAGATTTGGGTGAATGATATGCTCTGTCTCAGCAACCTCCACCTGCTGGCTGTAGCCACAACCGGGAGAGACGTTGGTGTGTGCAGCAGTCTGTGTGTGTGCGTGTGTGTGTGGGAGGGTTGAGCATCTATGTACGATATTCCTCTTGGTGCCCCACCCATAAAAGCAACAGATTTAGTTGGTCATGACCAAGCCTGTTTCTGTGTGTTCTGTCAGACTTCTTTGACATCAGTGCCAGCAAGTGTGACAGCGCCTTCTGTCTGACAGGCCTGGAGGGTTACATAGTGGTGATGGACTACTGGTAGGACACTGGGTAGAGCTGGATAGGGAGCTGTCAGATTTATTGTTTTGATGGATCTTGACCTTTGTTTGTGTGTGTGTGTGCCCAGGTCAGATGGGGTCAAGTCTGTGTTCTGTCTGGGAGACGTGGAAGGTTGTTTGACAGCCTTTATCTCCTCTAACGTCCTCCAAAATGGACTCTTCAACAGCGGAGCCTACAAAGCTGGTGCTAGAACACACACACACACTTACTGTTCTTTCATTACTCACCCCTGTAGCAAGCCCTGTCCCCTTTGTGACCCCCCCTTACCCCCTCCCCTCCAACTCCCTCCCCTCTGTGTCTGTGTTCCAGGGGGTAGCTGTAGGATTCCTGTCCCAGCGTTGCTGAAGAACCAGTCCAAGTACTTCATGTGCTTCAAAGTGGTGCGTAGTGCAGCTGCTCCAGCCCATAGAGGTGTATTTCATACGAGCATCCAGTAGCGTTTTTTGGCACGGATGAACCGGGCATGAAGAGGAGGGCGGCAATTTCCCAAGTGCATCAAATTAACCCTCCCGCTATCCTTGAGATTCAAACGCACTACCAGCAGGGCGCGCCAACCGCCACACGTGATATGCCCCGGGGGGGCGGGCGCCCAGGTTGGCGTCCGGGGGGGGGGGGGGGGGTTGTAAACCTGCTGTGCCAAAATTGATGTTGTGTCCTTGGGCAAGGCACTTCACCCTACTTGCCTCAGGGGAATGTCCCTGTACTTACTGTAAGTTGCTCTAGATAAGAGCGTCTGCTAAATGTAAATGTATAACCCCTAGTTTGGCTAGTTACAAAGCCAAACTATCATTCTGCATCTACCAGACGCTGAACTAATGCATCTGCTGAGGAATAAACACAAGCTGTCTTCCTTTACAATTGCCCACACAGAGCTTATGTCTCCAGGGAGTGGGTCAGCTATTTTGGGTTCTTTGTCAGGCTGTCTGTAAGGAGGGAGAGAGTAGAGAGAAGTACCAAAAAAAGGGATGACAACAGGAGTTTTTAGAGAGGGAGGTGGATTGAGAAGGATCTTTCTTCTGTTATCTAATATTTTTTGCGTCAAGGTTCGGTGCCATTATTTCTCTCTCTGTCTCTGTCTCTGTCACTCTCTCTCTCTCTCTCTCTCTCTCTCTCACTGTCTTTCTCTCTATCTATCTCTCTCTCTCTCTCTCTCTCTCTCTCTCTCTCTCTCTCTCTCTCTCTCTCTCTCTCTCTCTCTCTCTCTCACTGTCTCTCTCTCTCACTGTCTCTCTCCCCCTCCTCTAACTCTCCCATCTTTAGGCCATTCTCAACAACTGGTGCCACCAGATCCGTTTCCTACCTGATCTCAATGCTATCGCCACCTGCTGTTTGTCTGACCAAACTGCCATGGTGCTCACCACCGTGCCCCACTCCCAGAAGGCCAAAGTCTAGTACGCTCCTGGTCTAGCCACCTACCCTCCACCTCCTCCATCTCCTTCCACCTCCATCTCTTTTGAACTTTTCCCTCTATCTCCTCCCTCTACCTCCTCCCTCTCCCCTCTACCTCCTCACTCTATCTCCTCCCTCTACCTCTATCTCCTCCCTCTACCTCCTCCCTCTCCCCTCTACCTCCCTCTCCCCTCTACCTCCTCACTCTATCTCCTCCCTCTACCTCTATCTCCTCCCTCTACCTCCTCCCTCTCCCCTTTACTTCTACCCACCACCTACTACCTCTACATCTGCCCTCATTAGATGCAGTACATTTCAGTGTATGACAAATCCATTGCATAAGTAACGTGATAAACAGTCAGTCACCAATTGATTGATTGATTGGATTTAATTTATATAGCAACTCAGCGTTCCAGATAAGAAAAGGCATCCTCTGCTTCGACTACTCCCCGGAGTTCAACATCCTGGGTGAGAGAATGACAAAGTCTGGCGCCAGGAAATAGGTCATATTTCAATTCTTACTCTATTCCGCTGTACTCTGCTGTGCTCTGAGCGTTTGTCTTCCGGCGCGGCAGTGACAGGAGGGTTTGACCGCACCGTGCGGATCTGGAACCCCTACATCAACAACTGCTCCATCTCCCAGATGAAGGGCCACTCCGCCGCCATCACGCACATCGTGGTCAACGGGTCGGACAACAAGATAATCAGCATCTCCAAGGACAAGGTAGGGACGCCAGGGTCGAGCAGCCCCACAGGACACGTGCTTTGACCCACGGAGAACCCCAGTGTTTAACCGTTCTGTCACACCCTCCTAACTATGTCATTTATATATTAACTGGAACTTGTATCGTGTATGTGTTTAATGTATGTGTGTATGTATATTTACATATATATATAGTACACAATAAACTGTCCCGGTACACCAAATATCTGGTAACCTTCCACTACGTCCCCTTCACCCCCACGTTCCACCCGTGACCACTTCCCCACCCCCACTTCCCCTCAGAACGTGCGCGTGTGGGACCTTCAGGGCTGCACCTGCCTGCAGAGCATCCACTCCAGGAACGTGCCCATGAGTCGCCTCCCCATCTCCAGCATCCACTACAACAGAGACACCAACATCCTGGTCCTCGCCACCTCCCTGGTAGGAGCACTCATGCTAACTTTATTGACACAGACGGTATCTCGCAGGCTGCGTTGTTGATTGTCTCGGTCGTAAGACACGATATCTCGTCTTTGGGAGGCATTGAAATAGGTTCTTCAGAGTGTGTACGTGTGTGTGTACACTTGTGCGTGTGTAAAGATAGGGGTTCTCCACGGTGCGGTGGAGCATGTTGACACCAGCCAGAAGCTGAAGACCTCACATGAACACTCCCTCTGCACTGCTCTCTACAACAAAAACTTCAAACTGGTGAGCTGGGCTGAGCCAGGTTCCTTGGCCTCTCTAGCCAGGGTGCTTTCTCCCATCTGGGGGCTGGCATGCTGACAGTGAAGGAATGCCACCCTTCTGCTCCAGGTGGTGAGCGGTTGCCATAATGGCGTGGTGAGCGTGTGGGACATCTTGACGGGGGAGAAGGTCATGCAGTTCCAGACGTCGCCGGAGAGACCGGTAGAGGTGACAGCCATGGCGTTCGACGCCCCAAAGCGCCGCCTCATCACGGGTTCCAAGGATGGAACCGTGCGTCTGTGGAACTTCAACAACGGAGCACTGCTGCTCACCCTGCCCATGCTGGACGACAACGAGGTGCTGACCCCTGACCCCCACCACGCCTCGCATTCACCACTAACGCTCAAATCCATTCAGGTCACTTTATTGATCTTGAAAGAATGTTCAGGTAACTCTGTGTACCCTAACCCTAAATAAGTTACAGTTATGTAAATATAGTTTTCAATTGCACAGTTGCGATATGCTTTGGACCATATAATAGCATAACATAAGCAGCATGTAAATAACACAGTACAATTCATAGTATAAGCACAATATAGACAAGTTATAATTCTGCAGCAGTTGTAGAAGAGATATAATGTCTCAAATATATCATATAAACAAACATTTATATGAGTAGTGGCCAGTGTCCAGAAGGCTAACAAGGAAAAAACGGCCACACGGGGCTCAAACCCACGACACTGAGATTAAGAGTCTCCTGCTCCAGCAACTGAGCTAGCCGGGGTTACGGTGATGCAACAAGAAACACTCTTGTCGGGGACCTTTGTGACAGCTATTGTTTCAAATGATTGGACTGTGTCCAGAAGGCTGAGATTATAACAATGGCTGGCTGGCAGGTAGACTGAAATGCAAAACTCAGACCACGGGAGTAAATTAACGGTTTATTGTAAATCGGAGAAAAGGCAGGGCTTTTGGTAGCGGTAGCGGAGAATCCGGGGGAATGCTGGACTGACGAGACGGGTCTGGAGCTGGCAGAGGTATGAACAGAGTCTAAAGAAAACAGACAGAGAAACCAAGTTAATAACAGAATTCAATGAATAATTGTAAGGATAAATCAGACAGGCCGACTACCGTGGACTAATAGCGACGTTGAACTGGCGAGGAGTGGATGTGGAACCAGTGTTAATATCCTGATGAGTTGATGAGCTGCAGATGTAATTAGTTAACAGGGTAGATGGAGTTTGTGGACAGGAATAATGGAGCCTGTAATTGAAAAACAAAAGGGACCGACAGACAAAGAACAGACAGAAAACGGAAAAGGCATGTCCAGCCCAGGGACATGACAGACATTTTGTCCAGATATCATATCCAATGAACGGCTAGCTATATAATAAAATAGGTGTATGATAGAACAGTTAGGATATCGAAGCTATGTAGAAAAATTATTGTGTGAATTGATAGTATGAATCAAACGTTTCATTGATATTGACGGAAGGCCTTTTGACATTCAAGAACCTTTGATGTTTATCTTCCAGGTGACGGGCATCATCTACATCAATCAGAGGATCTACGTTTCCGGCTGGAGCAAGAGAGTCATGTGGTACCTGTGAGTATAGCAATGTGGTGTCTCTTTATATCTGTATCTACTCTCTTCTCCACTCCTCTCCATTCTTTTCTTATCCACACCTTTCCACACCTCACCTCACCTCTTCACTCCACTCCTCTCTTTTTTACTTCTCTCCATTCCTGTCTTCGACTTCTACACCTCTTCACTCCTTTCCTCTACTTCTGTCTTCTCCTCTCCTCACCACACATTTTCTCTCCTCTCTTCTCTTCTCTCTCTACACCTCTCCTCTTCTTTCCTCTTCAGTCCTTTCCATTCCTCTTCTCTGTTCTTCTCTCCACTCCTCTCCATACCTCTCCTCCTCTCCCCCCTCTCCAGTGATGTGAAGGAGGACATGGAGATGGAGTACCGTGTGTGGAACCAGTACCATTCTGAGGACATCTACTCCATGCACGCCCACGGCAACAAGATGCTGGTGACCGCCTCCTACAGCGGTGACATCATCATCTGGAACATTGATTCCGGTCGCGCCTTTTGCAGGTTCAACGCCAGCGAGAGCCCTCGTCCTCTCCTGCCCAAACGGGTATCACCTCTCATCTCCGAGTCCGTTACTGTGGTAACTACAGCCGTAGGTGCTGGTGGTCTTAGAGATGGAGCAACTCATCTTAACAGTGTGATTCACCAGACTTTGTAACAGTAGAACATAACTGACCTTTGACCTAGTGTCCACCCTATTGACCCCATCAGGAGGTGGAGTTAGATGCTAAGGAGAAGACTCAGAAGAGGTTGTTGGGGGAACACAAGGCGGACAGGAGCGGCAAACTTCCACCAATCAGTGTTGAGGATCTGGAAAAGCCTAGTCTAGCTGTGGAGCAGGTTCGAGCATAGGAGAAAGAGGGATGAAGAGAGGGGAGATTAATTTTAGGACAGAAAGGAAGAGGTTTAGAGAGAAGGTAGAGATAATAGTTGAAGGATTACTGTAAGGGAGGGATGTGGAGAAGGTAGAGAGATAAAAGGAGGGATATTAAGAGAAGGATGTGGAGAAGGTAGAAGGAAGAGAAAGGGGCCCCATCACAGTTGATTCAGAAGAGCATCGCCCAGAGGATGTCCTGTAGCTCACAAACAATCGCCCCCCCCCCTCCCCAGGCCCTGTTCCTGGGTACCCGGGAGCGCAGCCCTGATACGGCCATCCTCCTGACCAGTGTGGCGGATGGCCACGTGTACGCCTGGTCCATCCACCACCAAGGGGGGCTGCTGGGCAAGTTCAGGGCCGTGCATAGCAAAGGGCTCTCCATCAACTCCATGTCCACCGACCAGCACAACCAGATGCTGCTCACCGGAGACAGCTGCGGCTACATCACGGTGTGTCGAAGGCTGTCTGCCCCCCTCCGTAGCTATAACCTCACACTCACCCACCCCTACAGTCCAACATTAAGTTACAAAAAAAAACAACTCTTATAGGTTAGTCAGGGATGTCATGATGCTAACTCTTGGCTAGCTGTGTCGTATCAGCTGTGTTGATGTCTGCAGCTGTGGGACATAGAGGACTACTGCCTCTCCAGGCGTGCGGAACAGGATAGAGCTGGTCGCCAAAACCCCACCACCACCAGGCTGCCCAGCCTGATCCCCCACTACTGCAAAGTGGAGGGGCCCCGACAGAGGGTGCTGGAGGAGACAACGGAGGAGACGACGGAGGAGGTGGGGGCAGGGAGGGCGGATGGGGGTGGTGAGGGGGAAGTTTAGGAGAGGGAGGTGGATGTGGAGGGGGGAAGAGGATGAGGGAGCAGGTAGAAGTTGAAGTGGGGAAGGGGAGGCAGAGATAAGAGCATAAAAGTGTGTGTTGTGGTGATTTTTTTTTTTCTTTTCATTTATCTCAAAGTAATGTGGACAGAATGCCTTTGACCTATTTGATAACTTAACCTTTGATGACCTATTTGTCCCCAAATTAGATAAGGGCCCCGAAAAGGGTCTCGCTTCCACTTTGTTCCACTAACACAAAGGACAGGAAACTCTTGTAGATGACACTTCAAGCTTAAATAACCACAAACTACAAACACACAGGTTATCAAACAACATACTATAAAGCATTCCTGAACTGTATAGTTCACAGTAGATTGTACTATCCATCTGTATATACGCTTGTAGAAGCTTCTTTCTAGAGTCATGCAATTGCTAACTGCATGGTGTCCTCAGCACTGAAACAAATGATGTAAGTCACCCAGTCTATTTTGTTAAGTGTATTCATGTTCAGGCTAGCCTGCCTGTGGCTAACCTCCTTTCTAAGCCTTTGTCATTGAATAAGGAAATAGCCTGTTTACAGCTTTCTAATATCATAAAAATAAATTTTTGTTCCTGTCAAATGGGATCTCTATATACTATATACATCCAATACCAGCAAATCTACAGAAAATCACTCCTTGGATGTAGGGCTTCTCTTTCCACATCACAATGCTCCAGTCTAAATACACAGTACATCAGTGTGCACTTCTAGCATATACCTTGGTCCAGGGTGCCCCTGTTTTCTAGGGGTTGGGGGAAATTAATTAGCATTTGAATCCCAATTCAGTCTTCTAGAGATTCATATCGATTCACAAATTAAAACAATAAAAAATAAAATTGAACAATGAGTTTATTAAACTGCAATAAAAACAATACATTTCAAGGTTTTGATGCATTGGCCAACACTGCCTATCAGAGTCAAATAGAAACAAGTATCACTAAACAGCAAACTGGATCAAATGTAAGCATATATTGAAATGTTATGAAAAAAACGTGAATTGAAAAAATCTTGAATCGATTTTTAATTGAATTGTGAGGCCAAGAATCAAATCGTGAGGTACAAAAAGATTTACACCCCTTCAGTTTTCCATACCGACGCCCAGGCTAGACTGACCAGGGCTGACCTGTGACCCCCAGGTGGAGGATGGCTGGAAGGTGCGTCTAAACTCCCCGCCCTTGCTCAGTACCTGGCGGGGGCACTTAAGGAGCATCGTCAGCATAGAGTATGTGGAGCGCTTCAGTGTCATCGTCACCGCCAGCTTGGATTGCAACTTGCGTCTCTGGACCATTTCTGGAAGCTACATAGGTACAACAGGCACTAGGCAGCCAAACAGTTTGTCGTCTGGTGGTAATGACAGCTGTATAGACTTGAGGCCTATGGAAGCAACAGTGGGGAAGTAGTTGAGTTCAGTGGGAGTTCTATTGGTTGTTGAGGTTCCCTTTCTCCTGAATGTTTCACAGTTTTAATACTTGTGGCAACCCACAATAAATTGATCAATTTAAATGGATGGCAATGGATTAGAACTGTTTTAGAAATAGTCATGAGTCTGGTGTTAGTCAGTAACTACCCTTCTCTCCAGGTACGTTTGGGCAGGCCCAATGGCGTGTGGGCGACCCCCATGCCTTGACCACGGGGCTGCCTGTGGACCTGAGGAGGGTGGGGTCCTGCCAGACCCTCAAGGTGCTCAACAAGGGCACACGTCCACACTGGAAGTAAATACCCCTCCCCCTGTTCTGATTGGTCCTGCTGCAGGTCTCCCACCTTAGTGTTTGTTGATGTTATGGTTTTTCGTCCGTGCTTGTGTGTATCGATACCAGCTGCGCCAGGCGCATCCTGGATAACCTGACCCTGCAGAAGCTGCAGAACTCCGCCAACTTCAGCGGAAGTGAGGCCCCCAAACTGCAGGAGCTGGTGACCTCTGACCCCCGCATCACCCAGTACAGCAGCGAGCAGATAGAAGAGACCTGGCAACGCTGGCAGGAGAAGGGCAAACAGGTGAGGGTGGGGGTGGGGAGGAAGGGCTGTGAGGGGTTGATGCTAATCTAGCTACGCTACTTACCTGCCTCGCCTCACTTACTCGCTAACCATCAACACACCCCTTCCCTCCCCAGACCAGCACCATTCTGGGGTCGGCCTACAAGCAGAAAGTGCGTCACCATCTCCCCTCTTGGCCCCCCAACCTTCCAGTCTCCTTCAGCAGCCGAGAACAGGCCAGTACACAGATATTAAAACATTCCATACGATGGCAGGCCAGGTGTCTCTTATAAGTTTGACCCTATTCACCATTCCTAGCTCAGAGCTACACCTCTTTTTGTTTTGTTTTTTACATCTAAAACATCCTCATCATCTTTGAGGACACCCCAGTAGACATCTACATACAATGAAGACCTGTCTATGAATGTGTATGAATATCAAATAACATAAATGTACCAGCTGTGCTTTGCTCTTCTGTCCTCAGCTGAGGGTGTTTAAGCTGATGCCCTGCTGCCCCCTGATGCCCATCATCCAGCCCCCGGTCCCCGCCCGGTTGAAGGAGCAACAGAAGACCCAGGAGGCAGGAGACCTGCTTGCCAAGCAGAAGAGGAACTCCAAGCGTGGCCCTCATGCACGCTACACCGCCACCAAGGCAGGGTGCAAGAAGTTTGTCGCTTCCAAACAGCCAGTCAAAGGCAGCCTCGCATAGGAGAGGTGTACTGCTGCGGACATCGAGAAAAGAGAGAAAAGGAGATGAGAAAAAAGAGAAGGAATTTTCATGTCCCAGAACTACATCACCAATGTTTTTTAAATGTTGAGAAATATCAAGAATCACAATTAAAACCTTATATTTCTATAGACATTTATATGGGATTAAAGTTCATCCTAAGGTACTGGTTTGACTACATTGGGCCTCACCAATATCTTCCTTAGTTATTTCTTACATTTGTTCCTAAGAAAGTTCCTAAGAAAAGTCTACGTGTGATTCATGACGTGTTCCTAAACAGCAGAATTGTTCGCAGGTGGGGTCTTAGAATGATGAATCCCAAAATGTTGTAAAGACGGTGTCGAAAAGACGTGGTAAAAACCGTGGAGGCCACAAATCCAAAAGAAAGAAAAAGTGGAGGTACGGCTGCAATAAGTCAGCGACAAAAGACAAATCGTATTGAGCCAGTGGTGGATACAAAGCAGTGAATACACCGATGCATGGAATTCAGTTACAAATGTAGTGAACGCTGTATCTGGAGAAGGGTATGATCTGAAATCTGAGGCAACAAAAACATATTTCAAAAGATAGAATATAGATGACTGTTACAAATATCCATGAGGACTGCTCTTGGTAGCCTAAAGCGTCCACACAGGCACTCGTCACTCTCTGCAAATAAATCGGTATGTTATGGAAGATGCGTTCTCTTCTCAGGGCATGATCTGTAAAATTTTGCAGCACCAATAAATACGCCATTGTATGGTGTAGTCTTAGTGTGCAGAATATGAATACCCTGATAAGTCACTTATTATTGGATGGCAAGGTTCCCCGTTAACATAATTGATGTGAATTGAAGGCAAAGCAAGTCTAGTTTATTTAAATAGGCCTAGCACAACTGGTACACAATGGCAATTCAAAGTACTTTACAAATGAGCAGAAGTGTAAGTGTAGTGCGTATTTATTCATCATTATTAATAATGATGTGTAAAATAATGACAATTATTGGTTGCAAAATTATAAAGGTGAGAAATATTCTATTTTAAATTATAACGGGCGAAAACGGTATCACTACTTATTTTGTGCAAACATGTCAGCTCTCAATTGTGTGTCATAGGTGTGTGTAAATTCTGTTCTTACCTTAGAACTAATCCCAAAAAAGAAAACATTAGTGAACGCCAGAATATTCGTGAAAACTGCGTAAATGGGGTTTATGAACAGATTTGTTGTTAAGAACATTTGATGAATGAGTCCAATTGTTGCCAAAATACAAGTAGTTATTTTTTTATTCTTGGAAATCACATAATCACAACTTGGTTGATATCAAAACAATTATGATACTAATAGCTGTTGAGTGAAAATTTAAAAGTAAATTGATGTATTTAGCAAAAACCTTTATCCACAAAACACACAAACGAAACATAGGAAGATACATTTCTGTTGTGATCAAACTTATATTTTCAGTCATCACATAGCCATTATACAGTAGTAACACCCTCTAATCATTTATTCAACAGTAACTATAGACAATAACTTAAAAATATACAAAACTGTAGTGACTGCATCCTTTCGCGAATTCAACAGAATTAAAAAATACAGAAAACATGAACAGAACTATACCTAAACAAAGTGTTCTCATGCTCTACCGACTGAGCTAGCCGGGCTTACTGCTTTGCAGCAAGAGGCATTCTCCTCGGGGACCATTGTCACAGTTATTGTTTCAAACGCCTGGCTTGTGTCCACAAGATTGACATTTTGTCAAGATACAGTTTCGAATTTGCTGGGTGTATAGTCTACCTACAAAGAGTGGCATGCTCGAACCCCTGTGCTATCCAGGCTTAGAATGTTGCTTCTAGAGGCATTCTCCCCTGGGACCTTTGTGATGGAAAACATCTGAAACCACAATATTGGAGAAAGATAAAAAATGTGCCAGTTGTATAAAACAGACACAGGTGAGGCGCTGCTGGGAGTTGAACCCAGGATCTCCTGTTTACAAGACAGGCACTTTCAACCAGCTAAGCCACAGCACCTCTGACTTGGCAATAGTTGATTCAACTACTTGAAGCCTCTCAACGTCAAGGATCGGCCTCCATAATGAAAACACGCCCAATGTAGGGCTCGAACCCACGACCCCGAGATTAAAAGTCTCATGCTCTACCGACTGAACTAGCCGGGCTTACTGCTTTGCAGCTACAGGCATTCTGGTCGGGGACCTTTGTGGCAGTTATTGTTTCAAACGCTTGGCCTGTGTCCACAAGGATGACATTTTGTCCGGACACCGTTTCAAATGACTGTTTCAAATTCGCTGGGTGTATAGTCTACCAACAAAGAGTGGCATGCTCTAACCCCTGTGCCATCCAGGCTTATCATGTCGCTTCCAGAGGCATTCTCGTCGGGTCCTTTGTGACGGAAAACGCCTGAATCCACAATATTGTGGGTGAAGATAAAAAATGTGCCAGTTGTATAAAACAAACACAGGTGAGGCGCTGCTGGGAGTTGAACCCAGGATCTCCTGTTTACAAGACAGGCGCTTTCAACCAGCTAAGCCACAGCACCTCTGAATGGGCAATAGTTGATTCAACTACTCGAAGCCTCTCAGCGTGAAGGATCGGCCTCCATAATGTAAACACGCCCAACGTGGGGCTCGAACCCACGACCCTGAGATTAAGAGTCTCATGCTCTACCGACTGAGCTAGCCGGGCTTACTGCTTTGCAGCTACGGGCATTCTGGTTGGGGAACTTTGTGGCAGTTAATGTTTCAAACGCTTGGCCTGTGTCCACAAGGCTGACATTTTGTCCAGACACTGTTTCAAATGACTGTTTCAAATTCGCTGGGTGTATAGTCTACCAACAAAGAGTGGCATGCTCTAACCCCTGTGCCATCCAGGCTTACCATGTCGCTTCCAGAGGCATTCTCGTCGGGGACCTTTGTGACGGAAAACGTGTGAATCCACAATATTGTGGGTGAAGGTAAGAAATGTGCCAGTTGTATAAAACAGACACAGGTGAGGCGCTGCTGGGAGTTGAACCCAGGATCTCCTGTTTACAAGACAGGCGCTTTCAACCAGCTAAGCCACAGCACCTCTGAATGGGCAATAGTTGATTCAACTACTCAAAGCCTCTCAGCGTGAAGGATCGGCCTCCATAATGTAAACACGCCCAACGTGGGGCTCGAACCCACGACCCTGAGATTAAGAGTCTCATGCTCTACCGACTGAGCTAGCCGGGCTTACTGCTTTGCAGCTACAGGCATTCTGGTTGGGGAACTTTGTGGCAGTTAATGTTTCAAACGCTTGGCCTGTGTCCACAAGGCTGACATTTTGTCCAGACACTGTTTCACATGACTGTTTCAAATTCGCTGGGTGTATAGTCTACCAACAAAGAGTGGCATGCTCTAACCCCTGTGCCATCCAGGCTTACCATGTCGCTTCCAGAGGCATTCTCGTCGGGTCCTTTGTGACGGAAAACGCCTGAATCCACAATATTGTGGGTGAAGATAAAAAATGTGCCAGTTGTATAAAACAAACACAGGTGAGGCGCTGCTGGGAGTTGAACCCAGGATCTCCTGTTTACAAGACAGGCGCTTTCAACCAGCTAAGCCACAGCACCTCTGAATGGGCAATAGTTGATTCAACTACTCGAAGCCTCTCAGCGTGAAGGATCGGCCTCCATAATGTAAACACACCCAACGTGGGGCTCGAACCCACGACCCTGAGATTAAGAGTCTCATGCTCTACCGACTGAGCTAGCCGGGCTTACTGCTTGGCAGCTACAGGCATTCTGGTTGGGGAACTTTGTGGCAGTTAATGTTTCAAACGCTTGGCCTGTGTCCACAAGGCTGACATTTTGTCCAGACACTGTTTCAAATGACTATTTCAAATTCGCTGGGTGTATAGTCTACCAACAAAGAGTGGCATGCTCTAACCCCTGTGCCATCCAGGCTTACCATGTCGCTTCCAGAGGCATTCTCGTCGGGGACCTTTGTGACGGAAAACGCCTGAATCCACAATATTGTGGGTGAAGATAAAAAATTTGCCAGTTGTATAAAACAGACACAGGTGAGGCGCTGCTGGGAGTTGAACCCAGGATCTCCTGTTTACAAGACAGGCGCTTTCAACCAGCTAAGCCACAGCACCTCTGAATGGGCAATAGTTGATTCAACTACTCGAAGCCTCTCAGCGTGAAGGATCGGCCTCCATAATGTAAACACGCCCAACGTGGGGCTCGAACGCACGACCCTGAGAGTAAGAGTCTCATGCTCTACCGACTGAGCTAGCCGGGCTTACTGCTTGGCAGCTACAGGCATTCTGGTTGGGGAACTTTGTGGCAGTTAATGTTTCAAACGCTTGGCCTGTGTCCACAAGGCTGACATTTTGTCCAGACACTGTTTCAAATGACTGTTTCAAATTCGCTGGGTGTATAGTCTACCAACAAAGAGTGGCATGCTCTAACCCCTGTGCCATCCAGGCTTACCATGTCGCTTCCAGAGGCATTCTCGTCGGGTCCTTTGTGACGGAAAACGCCTGAATCCACAATATTGTGGGTGAAGATAAAAAATGTGCCAGTTGTATGAAACAAACACAGGTGAGGCGCTGCTGGGAGTTGAACCCAGGATCTCCTGTTTACAAGACAGGCGCTTTCAACCAGCTAAGCCACAGCACCTCTGAATGGGCAATAGTTGATTCAACTACTCGAAGCCTCTCAGCGTGAAGGATCGGCCTCCATAATGTAAAGACGCCCAACGTGGGGCTCGAACCCACGACCCTGAGATTAAGAGTCTCATGCTCTACCGACTGAACTAGCTGGGCTTACTGCTTTGCAGCTACAGGCATTCTGGTTGGGGAACTTTGTGGCAGTTAATGTTTCAAACGCTTGGCCTGTGTCCACAAGGCTGACATTTTGTCCAGACACTGTTTCAAATGACTGTTTCAAATTCGCTGGGTGTATAGTCTACCAACAAAGAGTGGCATGCTCTAACCCCTGTGCCATCCAGGCTTACCATGTCGCTTCCAGAGGCATTCTCGTCGGGTCCTTTGTGACGGAAAACGCCTGAATCCACAATATTGTGGGTGAAGATAAAAAATGTGCCAGTTGTATAAAACAAACACAGGTGAGGCGCTGCTGGGAGTTGAACCCAGGATCTCCTGTTTACAAGACAGGCGCTTTCAACCAGCTAAGCCACAGCACCTCTGAATGGGCACTAGTTGATTCAACTACTCAAAGCCTCTCAGCGTGAAGGATCGGCCTCCATAAAGTAAACACGCCCAAAGTGGGGCTCGAACCCACGACCCTGAGATTAAGAGTCTCATGCTCTACCGACTGAGCTAGCCGGGCTTACTGCTTTGCAGCTACAGGCATTCTGGTTGGGGACCTTTGTGGCAGTTATTGTTTCAAACGCTTGGCCTGTGTCCACAAGGCTGACATTTTGTCCAGACACCGTTTCAAATTCGCTGGGTGTATAGTCTACCAACAAAGAGTGGCATGCTCTAACCCCTGTGCTATCCGGGCTTACCATGTCGCTTCCAGAGGCATTCTCGTCGGGGACCTTTGTGACGGAAAACGTCTGAATCCACAATATTGTGGGTGAAGATAAAAAATGTGCCAGTTGTATAAAACAGACACAGGTGAGGCGCTGGTGGGAGTTTAACCCAGGATCTCCTGTTTACAAGACAGGCACTTTAAACCAGCTAAACCACAGCACCTCTGAATCGGCAATAGTTGATTCAATTACTTGAAACCTCTCAGCGTGAAGGATCAGCCTCCATGATGTAAACACGCTCAACGTGGGGCTCGAACCCACGACCCTGAGATTAAGAGTCTCATGCTCTAACGACTGAGATAGCCAGGCTTGCTGCTTTGAAGGTACAGGCATTCTTGTCGGGGACCTTTGTGGCAGTTATTGTTTCAAACGCTTGGCCTGTGTCCACAAGGCTGACATTTTGTCCAGACACTGTTTCAAATGACTGTTTCAAATTCGCTGGGTGTATAGTCTACCAACAAAGAGTGGCATGCTCTAACCCCTGTGCCATCCAGGCTTACCATGTCGCTTCCAGAGGCATTCTCGTCGGGGACCTTCGTGACGGAAAACGTGTAAATCCACAATATTGTGGGTGAAGGTAAGAAATGTGCCAGTTGTATAAAACAGACACAGGTGAGGCGCTGCTGGGAGTTGAACCCAGGATCTCCTGTTTACAAGACAGGCGCTTTCAACCAGCTAAGCCAGAGCACCTCTGAATGGGCAATAGTTGATTCAACTACTTGAAGCCTCTCAACGTCAAGGATCGGCCTCCATAATGTAAACACGCCCAACGTGGGGCTCGAACCCACGACCCTGAGATTAAGAGTCTCATGCTCTACCGACTGAGCTAGCCGGGCTTACTGCTTTGCAGCTACAGGCATTCTGGTCGGGGACCTTTGTGGCAGTTATTGTTTCAAACGCTTGGCCTGTGTCCACAAGGATGACATTTTGTCCGGACACCGTTTCAAATGACTGTTTCAAATTCGCTGGGTGTATAGTCTACCAACAAAGAGTGGCATGCTCTAACCCCTGTGCCATCCAGGCTTATCATGTCGCTTCCAGAGGCATTCTCGTCGGGTCCTTTGTGACGGAAAACGCCTGAATCCACAATATTGTGGGTGAAGATAAAAAATGTGCCAGTTGTATAAAACAGACACAGGTGAGGCGCTGCTGGGAGTTGAACCCAGAATCTCCTGTTTACAAGACAGGCGCTTTCAACCAGCTAAGCCACAGCACCTCTGAATGGGCAATAGTTGATTCAACTACTCAAAGCCTCTCAGCGTGAAGGATCGGCCTCCATAATGTAAACACGCCCAACGTGGGGCTCGAACCCACGACCCTGAGATTAAGAGTCTCATGCTCTACCGACTGAGCTAGCCGGGCTTACTGCTTTGCAGCTACAGGCATTCTGGTTGGGGAACTTTGTGGCAGTTAATGTTTCAAACGCTTGGCCTGTGTCCACAAGGCTGACATTTTGTCCAGACACTGTTTCACATGACTGTTTCAAATTCGCTGGGTGTATAGTCTACCAACAAAGAGTGGCATGCTCTAACCCCTGTGCCATCCAGGCTTACCATGTCGCTTCCAGAGGCATTCTCGTCGGGTCCTTTGTGACGGAAAACGCCTGAATCCACAATATTGTGGGTGAAGATAAAAAATGTGCCAGTTGTATAAAACAAACACAGGTGAGGCGCTGCTGGGAGTTGAACCCAGGATCTCCTGTTTACAAGACAGGCGCTTTCAACCAGCTAAGCCACAGCACCTCTGAATGGGCAATAGTTGATTCAACTACTCGAAGCCTCTCAGCGTGAAGGATCGGCCTCCATAATGTAAACACGCCCAACGTGGGGCTCGAACCCACGACCCTGAGATTAAGAGTCTCATGCTCTACCGACTGAGCTAGCCGGGCTTACTGCTTGGCAGCTACAGGCATTCTGGTTGGGGAACTTTGTGGCAGTTAATGTTTCAAACGCTTGGCCTGTGTCCACAAGGCTGACATTTTGTCCAGACACTGTTTCAAATGACTATTTCAAATTCGCTGGGTGTATAGTCTACCAACAAAGAGTGGCATGCTCTAACCCCTGTGCCATCCAGGCTTACCATGTCGCTTCCAGAGGCATTCTCGTCGGGGACCTTTGTGACGGAAAACGCCTGAATCCACAATATTGTGGGTGAAGATAAAAAATTTGCCAGTTGTATAAAACAGACACAGGTGAGGCGCTGCTGGGAGTTGAACCCAGGATCTCCTGTTTACAAGACAGGCGCTTTCAACCAGCTAAGCCACAGCACCTCTGAATGGGCAATAGTTGATTCAACTACTCGAAGCCTCTCAGCGTGAAGGATCGGCCTCCATAATGTAAACACGCCCAACGTGGGGCTCGAACGCACGACCCTGAGAGTAAGAGTCTCATGCTCTACCGACTGAGCTAGCCGGGCTTACTGCTTGGCAGCTACAGGCATTCTGGTTGGGGAACTTTGTGGCAGTTAATGTTTCAAACGCTTGGCCTGTGTCCACAAGGCTGACATTTTGTCCAGACACTGTTTCAAATGACTGTTTCAAATTCGCTGGGTGTATAGTCTACCAACAAAGAGTGGCATGCTCTAACCCCTGTGCCATCCAGGCTTACCATGTCGCTTCCAGAGGCATTCTCGTCGGGTCCTTTGTGACGGAAAACGCCTGAATCCACAATATTGTGGGTGAAGATAAAAAATGTGCCAGTTGTATAAAACAAACACAGGTGAGGCGCTGCTGGGAGTTGAACCCAGGATCTCCTGTTTACAAGACAGGCGCTTTCAACCAGCTAAGCCACAGCACCTCTGAATGGGCAATAGTTGATTCAACTACTCGAAGCCTCTCAGCGTGAAGGATCGGCCTCCATAATGTAAAGACGCCCAACGTGGGGCTCGAACCCACGACCCTGAGATTAAGAGTCTCATGCTCTACCGACTGAACTAGCTGGGCTTACTGCTTTGCAGCTACAGGCATTCTGGTTGGGGAACTTTGTGGCAGTTAATGTTTCAAACGCTTGGCCTGTGTCCACAAGGCTGACATTTTGTCCAGACACTGTTTCAAATGACTGTTTCAAATTCGCTGGGTGTATAGTCTACCAACAAAGAGTGGCATGCTCTAACCCCTGTGCCATCCAGGCTTACCATGTCGCTTCCAGAGGCATTCTCGTCGGGTCCTTTGTGACGGAAAACGCCTGAATCCACAATATTGTGGGTGAAGATAAAAAATGTGCCAGTTGTATAAAACAAACACAGGTGAGGCGCTGCTGGGAGTTGAACCCAGGATCTCCTGTTTACAAGACAGGCGCTTTCAACCAGCTAAGCCACAGCACCTCTGAATGGGCACTAGTTGATTCAACTACTCAAAGCCTCTCAGCGTGAAGGATCGGCCTCCATAAAGTAAACACGCCCAAAGTGGGGCTCGAACCCACGACCCTGAGATTAAGAGTCTCATGCTCTACCGACTGAGCTAGCCGGGCTTACTGCTTTGCAGCTACAGGCATTCTGGTTGGGGACCTTTGTGGCAGTTATTGTTTCAAACGCTTGGCCTGTGTCCACAAGGCTGACATTTTGTCCAGACACCGTTTCAAATTCGCTGGGTGTATAGTCTACCAACAAAGAGTGGCATGCTCTAACCCCTGTGCTATCCGGGCTTACCATGTCGCTTCCAGAGGCATTCTCGTCGGGGACCTTTGTGACGGAAAACGTCTGAATCCACAATATTGTGGGTGAAGATAAAAAATGTGCCAGTTGTATAAAACAGACACAGGTGAGGCGCTGGTGGGAGTTTAACCCAGGATCTCCTGTTTACAAGACAGGCACTTTAAACCAGCTAAACCACAGCACCTCTGAATCGGCAATAGTTGATTCAATTACTTGAAACCTCTCAGCGTGAAGGATCAGCCTCCATGATGTAAACACGCTCAACGTGGGGCTCGAACCCACGACCCTGAGATTAAGAGTCTCATGCTCTAACGACTGAGATAGCCAGGCTTGCTGCTTTGAAGGTACAGGCATTCTTGTCGGGGACCTTTGTGGCAGTTATTGTTTCAAACGCTTGGCCTGTGTCCACAAGGCTGACATTTTGTCCAGACACTGTTTCAAATGACTGTTTCAAATTCGCTGGGTGTATAGTCTACCAACAAAGAGTGGCATGCTCTAACCCCTGTGCCATCCAGGCTTACCATGTCGCTTCCAGAGGCATTCTCGTCGGGGACCTTCGTGACGGAAAACGTGTAAATCCACAATATTGTGGGTGAAGGTAAGAAATGTGCCAGTTGTATAAAACAGACACAGGTGAGGCGCTGCTGGGAGTTGAACCCAGGATCTCCTGTTTACAAGACAGGCGCTTTCAACCAGCTAAGCCAGAGCACCTCTGAATGGGCAATAGTTGATTCAACTACTTGAAGCCTCTCAACGTCAAGGATCGGCCTCCATAATGTAAACACGCCCAACGTGGGGCTCGAACCCACGACCCTGAGATTAAGAGTCTCATGCTCTACCGACTGAGCTAGCCGGGCTTACTGCTTTGCAGCTACAGGCATTCTGGTCGGGGACCTTTGTGGCAGTTATTGTTTCAAACGCTTGGCCTGTGTCCACAAGGATGACATTTTGTCCGGACACCGTTTCAAATGACTGTTTCAAATTCGCTGGGTGTATAGTCTACCAACAAAGAGTGGCATGCTCTAACCCCTGTGCCATCCAGGCTTATCATGTCGCTTCCAGAGGCATTCTCGTCGGGTCCTTTGTGACGGAAAACGCCTGAATCCACAATATTGTGGGTGAAGATAAAAAATGTGCCAGTTGTATAAAACAGACACAGGTGAGGCGCTGCTGGGAGTTGAACCCAGGATCTCCTGTTTACAAGACAGGCGCTTTCAACCAGCTAAGCCACAGCACCTCTGAATGGGCAATAGTTGATTCAACTACTCGAAGCCTCTCAGCGTGAAGGATCGGCCTCCATAATGTAAACACGCCCAACGTGGGGCTCGAACCCACGACCCTGAGATAAAGAGTCTCATGCTCTACCGACTGAGCTAGCCGGGCTTACTGCTTTGCAGCTACAGGCATTCTGGTTGGGGAACTTTGTGGCAGTTAATGTTTCAAACGCTTGGCCTGTGTCCACAAGGCTGACATTTTGTCCAGACACTGTTTCAAATGACTGTTTCAAATTCGCTGGGTGTATAGTCTACCAACAAAGAGTGGCATGCTCTAACCCCTGTGCCATCCAGGCTTACCATGTCGCTTCCAGAGGCATTCTCGTCGGGTCCTTTGTGACGGAAAACGCCTGAATCCACAATATTGTGGGTGAAGATAAAAATGTGCCAGTTGTATAAAACAGACACAGGTGAGGCGCTGCTGGGAGTTGAACCCAGGATCTCCTGTTTACAAGACAGGCGCTTTCAACCAGCTAAGCCACAGCACCTCTGAATGGGCAATAGTTGATTCAACTACTTGAAGCCTCTCAACGTCAAGGATCGGCCTCCATAATGAAAACACACCCAACGTAGGGCTCGAACCCACGACCCCGAGATTAAAAGTCTCATGCTCTACCGACTGAACTAGCCGGGCTTACTGCTTTGCAGCTACAGGCATTCTGGTCGGGGACCTGTGTGGCAGTTATTGTTTCAAACGCTTGGCCTGTGTCCACAAGGATGACATTTTGTCCGGACACCGTTTCAAATGACTGTTTCAAATTCGCTGGGTGTATAGTCTACCAACAAAGAGTGGCATGCTCTAACCCCTGTGCCATCCAGGCTTACCATGTCGCTTCCAGAGGCATTCTCGTCGGGTCCTTTGTGACGGAAAACGCCTGAATCCACAATATTGTGGGTGAAGGTAAGAAATGTGCCAGTTGTATAAAACAGACACAGGTGAGGCGCTGCTGGGAGTTGAACCCAGGATCTCCTGTTTACAAGACAGGCGCTTTCAACCAGCTAAGCCACAGCACCTCTGAATGGGCAATAGTTGATTCAACTACTTGAAGCCTCTCAACGTCTAGGATCGGCCTCCATAATGAAAACACACCCAACGTAGGGCTCGAACCCACGACCCCGAGATTAAAAGTCTCATGCTCTACCGACTGAACTAGCCGGGCTTACTGCTTTGCAGTAATCCACAATATTGTGGGTGAAGATAAAAAATGTGCCAGTTGTATAAAACAGACACAGGTGAGGCGCTGGTGGGAGTTTAACCCAGGATCTCCTGTTTACAAGACAGGCACTTTAAACCAGCTAAACCACAGCACCTCTGAATGGGCAATAGTTGATTCAATTACTTGAAACCTCTCAGCGTGAAGGATCAGCCTCCATGATGTAAACACGCTCAACGTGGGGCTCGAACCCACGACCCTGAGATAAAGAGTCTCATGCTCTAACGACTGAGATAGCCAGGCTTGCTGCTTTGAAGGTACAGGCATTCTTGTCGGGGACCTTTGTGGCAGTTATTGTTTCAAACGCTTGGCCTGTGTCCACAAGGATGACATTTTGTCCGGACACCGTTTCAAATGACTGTTTCAAATTCGCTGGGTGTATAGTCTACCAACAAAGAGTGGCATGCTCTAACCCCTGTGCCATCCAGGCTTATCATGTCGCTTCCAGAGGCATTCTCGTCGGGTCCTTTGTGACGGAAAACGCCTGAATCCACAATATTGTGGGTGAAGATAAAAAATGTGCCAGTTGTATAAAACAGACACAGGTGAGGCGCTGCTGGGAGTTGAACCCAGGATCTCCTGTTTACAAGACAGGCGCTTTCAACCAGCTAAGCCACAGCACCTCTGAATGGGCAATAGTTGATTCAACTACTCGAAGCCTCTCAGCGTGAAGGATCGGCCTCCATAATGTAAACACGCCCAACGTGGGGCTCGAACCCACGATCCTGAGATTAAGAGTCTCATGCTCTACCGACTGAGCTAGCCGGGCTTACTGCTTTGCAGCTACAGGCATTCTGGTTGGGGAACTTTGTGGCAGTTAATGTTTCAAACGCTTGGCCTGTGTCCACAAGGCTGACATTTTGTCCAGACACTGTTTCAAATGACTGTTTCAAATTCGCTGGGTGTATAGTCTACCAACAAAGAGTGGCATGCTCTAACCCCTGTGCCATCCAGGCTTACCATGTCGCTTCCAGAGGCATTCTCGTCGGGGACCTTTGTGGCAGTTATTGTTTCAAACGCTTGGCCTGTGTCCACAAGGCTGACATTTTGTCCAGACACCGTTTCAAATTCGCTGGGTGTATAGTCTACCAACAAAGAGTGGCATGCTCTAACCCCTGTGCTATCCGGGCTTACCATGTCGCTTCCAGAGGCATTCTCGTCGGGGACCTTTGTGACGGAAAACGTCTGAATCCACAATATTGTGGGTGAAGATAAAAAATGTGCCAGTTGTATAAAACAGACACAGGTGAGGCGCTGGTGGGAGTTTAACCCAGGATCTCCTGTTTACAAGACAGGCACTTTAAACCAGCTAAACCACAGCACCTCTGAATGGGCAATAGTTGATTCAATTACTTGAAACCTCTCAGCGTGAAGGATCAGCCTCCATGATGTAAACACGCTCAACGTGGGGCTCGAACCCACGACCCTGAGATAAAGAGTCTCATGCTCTAACGACTGAGATAGCCAGGCTTGCTGCTTTGAAGGTACAGGCATTCTTGTCGGGGACCTTTGTGGCAGTTATTGTTTCAAACGCTTGGCCTGTGTCCACAAGGCTGACATTTTGTCCAGACACTGTTTCAAATGACTGTTTCAAATTCGCTGGGTGTATAGTCTACCAACAAAGAGTGGCATGCTCTAACCCCTGTGCCATCCAGGCTTACCATGTCGCTTCCAGAGGCATTCTCGTCGGGGACCTTTGTGACGGAAAACGTGTGAATCCTCAATATTGTGGGTGAAGGTAAGAAATGTGCCAGTTGTATAAAACAGACACAGGTGAGGCGCTGCTGGGAGTTGAACCCAGGATCTCCTGTTTACAAGACAGGCGCTTTCAACCAGCTAAGCCACAGCACCTCTGACTGGGCAATAGTTGATTCAACTACTCGAAGCCTCTCAGCGTGAAGGATCGGCCTCCATAATGTAAACACGCCCAACGTGGGGCTCGAACCCACGACCCTGAGATTAAGAGTCTCATGCTCTACCAACTGAACTAGCCGGGCTTACTGCTTTGCAGCTACAGGCATTCTGGTCGGGGACCTTTGTGGCAGTTATTGTTTCAAACGCTTGGCCTGTGTCCACAAGGATGACATTTTTTCCGGACACCGTTTCAAATGACTGTTTCAAATTCGCTGGGTGTATAGTCTACCAACAAAGAGTGGCATGCTCTAACCCCTGTGCTATCCGGGCTTACCATGTCGCTTCCAGAGGCATTCTCGTCGGGGACCTTTGTGACGGAAAACGTCTGAATCCACAATATTGTGGGTGAAGATAAAAAATGTGCCAGTGGTATAAAACAGACACAGGTGAGGCGCTGGTGGGAGTTTAACCCAGGATCTCCTGTTTACAAGACAGGCACTTTAAACCAGCTAAACCACAGCACCTCTGAATGGGCAATAGTTGATTCAATTACTTGAAACCTCTCAGCGTGAAGGATCAGCCTCCATGATGTAAACACGCTCAACGTGGGGCTCGAACCCACGACCCTGAGATAAAGAGTCTCATGCTCTAACGACTGAGATAGCCAGGCTTGCTGCTTTGAAGGTACAGGCATTCTTGTCGGGGACCTTTGTGGCAGTTATTGTTTCAAACGCTTGGCCTGTGTCCACAAGGCTGACATTTTGTCCAGACACTGTTTCAAATGACTGTTTCAAATTCGCTGGGTGTATAGTCTACCAACAAAGAGTGGCATGCTCTAACCCCTGTGCCATCCAGGCTTACCATGTCGCTTCCAGAGGCATTCTCGTCGGGGACCTTCGTGACGGAAAACGTGTGAATCCACAATATTGTGGGTGAAGGTAAGAAATGTGCCAGTTGTATAAAACAGACACAGGTGAGGCGCTGCTGGGAGTTGAACCCAGGATCTCCTGTTTACAAGACAGGCGCTTTCAACCAGCTAAGCCACAGCACCTCTGAATGGGCAATAGTTGATTCAACTACTTGAAGCCTCTCAACGTCAAGGATCGGCCTCCATAATGAAAACACGCCCAACGTAGGCCTCGAACCCACGACCCCGAGATTAAAAGTCTCATGCTCTACCAACTGAACTAGCCGGGCTTACTGCTTTGCAGCTACAGGCATTCTGGTCGGGGACCTTTGTGGCAGTTATTGTTTCAAACGCTTGGCCTGTGTCCACAAGGATGACATTTTGTCCGGACACCGTTTCAAATGACTGTTTCAAATTCGCTGGGTGTATAGTCTACCAACAAAGAGTGGCATGCTCTAACCCCTGTGCCATCCAGGCTTACCATGTCGCTTCCAGAGGCATTCTCGTCGGGTCCTTTGTGACGGAAAACGCCTGAATCCACAATATTGTGGGTGAAGATAAAAAATGTGCCAGTTGTATAAAACAGACACAGGTGAGGCGCTGCTGGGAGTTGAACCCAGGATCTCCTGTTTACAAGACAGGCGCTTTCAACCAGCTAAGCCACAGCACCTCTGAATGGGCAATAGTTGATTCAACTACTCGAAGCCTCTCAGCGTGAAGGATCGGCCTCCATAATGTAAACACGCCCAACGTGGGGCTCGAACCCACGACCCTGAGATTAAGAGTCTCATGCTCTACCGACTGAGCTAGCCGGGCTTACTGCTTTGCAGCTACAGGCATTCTGGTTGGGGAACTTTGTGGCAGTTAATGTTTCAAACGCTTGGCCTGTGTCCACAAGGCTGACATTTTGTCCAGACACTGTTTCAAATGACTGTTTCAAATTCGCTGGGTGTATAGTCTACCAACAAAGAGTGGCATGCTCTAACCCCTGTGCTATCCGGGCTTACCATGTCGCTTCCAGAGGCATTCTCGTCGGGGACCTTTGTGACGGAAAACGTCTGAATCCACAATATTGTGGGTGAAGATAAAAAATGTGCCAGTTGTATAAAACAGACACAGGTGAGGCGCTGGTGGGAGTTTAACCCAGGATCTCCTGTTTACAAGACAGGCACTTTAAACCAGCTAAACCACAGCACCTCTGAATCGGCAATAGTTGATTCAATTACTTGAAACCTCTCAGCGTGAAGGATCAGCCTCCATGATGTAAACACGCTCAACGTGGGGCTCGAACCCACGACCCTGAGATTAAGAGTCTCATGCTCTAACGACTGAGATAGCCAGGCTTGCTGCTTTGAAGGTACAGGCATTCTTGTCGGGGACCTTTGTGGCAGTTATTGTTTCAAACGCTTGGCCTGTGTCCACAAGGCTGACATTTTGTCCAGACACTGTTTCAAATGACTGTTTCAAATTCGCTGGGTGTATAGTCTACCAACAAAGAGTGGCATGCTCTAACCCCTGTGCCATCCAGGCTTACCATGTCGCTTCCAGAGGCATTCTCGTCGGGGACCTTCGTGACGGAAAACGTGTAAATCCACAATATTGTGGGTGAAGGTAAGAAATGTGCCAGTTGTATAAAACAGACACAGGTGAGGCGCTGCTGGGAGTTGAACCCAGGATCTCCTGTTTACAAGACAGGCGCTTTCAACCAGCTAAGCCAGAGCACCTCTGAATGGGCAATAGTTGATTCAACTACTTGAAGCCTCTCAACGTCAAGGATCGGCCTCCATAATGTAAACACGCCCAACGTGGGGCTCGAACCCACGACCCTGAGATTAAGAGTCTCATGCTCTACCGACTGAGCTAGCCGGGCTTACTGCTTTGCAGCTACAGGCATTCTGGTCGGGGACCTTTGTGGCAGTTATTGTTTCAAACGCTTGGCCTGTGTCCACAAGGATGACATTTTGTCCGGACACCGTTTCAAATGACTGTTTCAAATTCGCTGGGTGTATAGTCTACCAACAAAGAGTGGCATGCTCTAACCCCTGTGCCATCCAGGCTTATCATGTCGCTTCCAGAGGCATTCTCGTCGGGTCCTTTGTGACGGAAAACGCCTGAATCCACAATATTGTGGGTGAAGATAAAAAATGTGCCAGTTGTATAAAACAGACACAGGTGAGGCGCTGCTGGGAGTTGAACCCAGGATCTCCTGTTTACAAGACAGGCGCTTTCAACCAGCTAAGCCACAGCACCTCTGAATGGGCAATAGTTGATTCAACTACTCGAAGCCTCTCAGCGTGAAGGATCGGCCTCCATAATGTAAACACGCCCAACGTGGGGCTCGAACCCACGACCCTGAGATTAAGAGTCTCATGCTCTACCGACTGAGCTAGCCGGGCTTACTGCTTTGCAGCTACAGGCATTCTGGTTGGGGAACTTTGTGGCAGTTAATGTTTCAAACGCTTGGCCTGTGTCCACAAGGCTGACATTTTGTCCAGACACTGTTTCAAATGACTGTTTCAAATTCGCTGGGTGTATAGTCTACCAACAAAGAGTGGCATGCTCTAACCCCTGTGCCATCCAGGCTTACCATGTCGCTTCCAGAGGCATTCTCGTCGGGTCCTTTGTGACGGAAAACGCCTGAATCCACAATATTGTGGGTGAAGATAAAAAATGTGCCAGTTGTATAAAACAGACACAGGTGAGGCGCTGCTGGGAGTTGAACCCAGGATCTCCTGTTTACAAGACAGGCGCTTTCAACCAGCTAAGCCACAGCACCTCTGAATGGGCAATAGTTGATTCAACTACTTGAAGCCTCTCAACGTCAAGGATCGGCCTCCATAATGAAAACACACCCAACGTAGGGCTCGAACCCACGACCCCGAGATTAAAAGTCTCATGCTCTACCGACTGAACTAGCCGGGCTTACTGCTTTGCAGCTACAGGCATTCTGGTCGGGGACCTGTGTGGCAGTTATTGTTTCAAACGCTTGGCCTGTGTCCACAAGGATGACATTTTGTCCGGACACCGTTTCAAATGACTGTTTCAAATTCGCTGGGTGTATAGTCTACCAACAAAGAGTGGCATGCTCTAACCCCTGTGCCATCCAGGCTTACCATGTCGCTTCCAGAGGCATTCTCGTCGGGTCCTTTGTGACGGAAAACGCCTGAATCCACAATATTGTGGGTGAAGGTAAGAAATGTGCCAGTTGTATAAAACAGACACAGGTGAGGCGCTGCTGGGAGTTGAACCCAGGATCTCCTGTTTACAAGACAGGCGCTTTCAACCAGCTAAGCCACAGCACCTCTGAATGGGCAATAGTTGATTCAACTACTTGAAGCCTCTCAACGTCAAGGATCGGCCTCCATAATGAAAACACACCCAACGTAGGGCTCGAACCCACGACCCCGAGATTAAAAGTCTCATGCTCTACCGACTGAACTAGCCGGGCTTACTGCTTTGCAGTAATCCACAATATTGTGGGTGAAGATAAAAAATGTGCCAGTTGTATAAAACAGACACAGGTGAGGCGCTGGTGGGAGTTTAACCCAGGATCTCCTGTTTACAAGACAGGCACTTTAAACCAGCTAAACCACAGCACCTCTGAATGGGCAATAGTTGATTCAATTACTTGAAACCTCTCAGCGTGAAGGATCAGCCTCCATGATGTAAACACGCTCAACGTGGGGCTCGAACCCACGACCCTGAGATAAAGAGTCTCATGCTCTAACGACTGAGATAGCCAGGCTTGCTGCTTTGAAGGTACAGGCATTCTTGTCGGGGACCTTTGTGGCAGTTATTGTTTCAAACGCTTGGCCTGTGTCCACAAGGATGACATTTTGTCCGGACACCGTTTCAAATGACTGTTTCAAATTCGCTGGGTGTATAGTCTACCAACAAAGAGTGGCATGCTCTAACCCCTGTGCCATCCAGGCTTATCATGTCGCTTCCAGAGGCATTCTCGTCGGGTCCTTTGTGACGGAAAACGCCTGAATCCACAATATTGTGGGTGAAGATAAAAAATGTGCCAGTTGTATAAAACAGACACAGGTGAGGCGCTGCTGGGAGTTGAACCCAGGATCTCCTGTTTACAAGACAGGCGCTTTCAACCAGCTAAGCCACAGCACCTCTGAATGGGCAATAGTTGATTCAACTACTCGAAGCCTCTCAGCGTGAAGGATCGGCCTCCATAATGTAAACACGCCCAACGTGGGGCTCGAACCCACGATCCTGAGATTAAGAGTCTCATGCTCTACCGACTGAGCTAGCCGGGCTTACTGCTTTGCAGCTACAGGCATTCTGGTTGGGGAACTTTGTGGCAGTTAATGTTTCAAACGCTTGGCCTGTGTCCACAAGGCTGACATTTTGTCCAGACACTGTTTCAAATGACTGTTTCAAATTCGCTGGGTGTATAGTCTACCAACAAAGAGTGGCATGCTCTAACCCCTGTGCCATCCAGGCTTACCATGTCGCTTCCAGAGGCATTCTCGTCGGGGACCTTTGTGGCAGTTATTGTTTCAAACGCTTGGCCTGTGTCCACAAGGCTGACATTTTGTCCAGACACCGTTTCAAATTCGCTGGGTGTATAGTCTACCAACAAAGAGTGGCATGCTCTAACCCCTGTGCTATCCGGGCTTACCATGTCGCTTCCAGAGGCATTCTCGTCGGGGACCTTTGTGACGGAAAACGTCTGAATCCACAATATTGTGGGTGAAGATAAAAAATGTGCCAGTTGTATAAAACAGACACAGGTGAGGCGCTGGTGGGAGTTTAACCCAGGATCTCCTGTTTACAAGACAGGCACTTTAAACCAGCTAAACCACAGCACCTCTGAATGGGCAATAGTTGATTCAATTACTTGAAACCTCTCAGCGTGAAGGATCAGCCTCCATGATGTAAACACGCTCAACGTGGGGCTCGAACCCACGACCCTGAGATAAAGAGTCTCATGCTCTAACGACTGAGATAGCCAGGCTTGCTGCTTTGAAGGTACAGGCATTCTTGTCGGGGACCTTTGTGGCAGTTATTGTTTCAAACGCTTGGCCTGTGTCCACAAGGCTGACATTTTGTCCAGACACTGTTTCAAATGACTGTTTCAAATTCGCTGGGTGTATAGTCTACCAACAAAGAGTGGCATGCTCTAACCCCTGTGCCATCCAGGCTTACCATGTCGCTTCCAGAGGCATTCTCGTCGGGGACCTTTGTGACGGAAAACGTGTGAATCCTCAATATTGTGGGTGAAGGTAAGAAATGTGCCAGTTGTATAAAACAGACACAGGTGAGGCGCTGCTGGGAGTTGAACCCAGGATCTCCTGTTTACAAGACAGGCGCTTTCAACCAGCTAAGCCACAGCACCTCTGACTGGGCAATAGTTGATTCAACTACTCGAAGCCTCTCAGCGTGAAGGATCGGCCTCCATAATGTAAACACGCCCAACGTGGGGCTCGAACCCACGACCCTGAGATTAAGAGTCTCATGCTCTACCAACTGAACTAGCCGGGCTTACTGCTTTGCAGCTACAGGCATTCTGGTCGGGGACCTTTGTGGCAGTTATTGTTTCAAACGCTTGGCCTGTGTCCACAAGGATGACATTTTGTCCGGACACCGTTTCAAATGACTGTTTCAAATTCGCTGGGTGTATAGTCTACCAACAAAGAGTGGCATGCTCTAACCCCTGTGCTATCCGGGCTTACCATGTCGCTTCCAGAGGCATTCTCGTCGGGGACCTTTGTGACGGAAAACGTCTGAATCCACAATATTGTGGGTGAAGATAAAAAATGTGCCAGTGGTATAAAACAGACACAGGTGAGGCGCTGGTGGGAGTTTAACCCAGGATCTCCTGTTTACAAGACAGGCACTTTAAACCAGCTAAACCACAGCACCTCTGAATGGGCAATAGTTGATTCAATTACTTGAAACCTCTCAGCGTGAAGGATCAGCCTCCATGATGTAAACACGCTCAACGTGGGGCTCGAACCCACGACCCTGAGATAAAGAGTCTCATGCTCTAACGACTGAGATAGCCAGGCTTGCTGCTTTGAAGGTACAGGCATTCTTGTCGGGGACCTTTGTGGCAGTTATTGTTTCAAACGCTTGGCCTGTGTCCACAAGGCTGACATTTTGTCCAGACACTGTTTCAAATGACTGTTTCAAATTCGCTGGGTGTATAGTCTACCAACAAAGAGTGGCATGCTCTAACCCCTGTGCCATCCAGGCTTACCATGTCGCTTCCAGAGGCATTCTCGTCGGGGACCTTCGTGACGGAAAACGTGTGAATCCACAATATTGTGGGTGAAGGTAAGAAATGTGCCAGTTGTATAAAACAGACACAGGTGAGGCGCTGCTGGGAGTTGAACCCAGGATCTCCTGTTTACAAGACAGGCGCTTTCAACCAGCTAAGCCACAGCACCTCTGAATGGGCAATAGTTGATTCAACTACTTGAAGCCTCTCAACGTCAAGGATCGGCCTCCATAATGAAAACACGCCCAACGTAGGCCTCGAACCCACGACCCCGAGATTAAAAGTCTCATGCTCTACCAACTGAACTAGCCGGGCTTACTGCTTTGCAGCTACAGGCATTCTGGTCGGGGACCTTTGTGGCAGTTATTGTTTCAAACGCTTGGCCTGTGTCCACAAGGATGACATTTTGTCCGGACACCGTTTCAAATGACTGTTTCAAATTCGCTGGGTGTATAGTCTACCAACAAAGAGTGGCATGCTCTAACCCCTGTGCCATCCAGGCTTACCATGTCGCTTCCAGAGGCATTCTCGTCGGGTCCTTTGTGACGGAAAACGCCTGAATCCACAATATTGTGGGTGAAGATAAAAAATGTGCCAGTTGTATAAAACAGACACAGGTGAGGCGCTGCTGGGAGTTGAACCCAGGATCTCCTGTTTACAAGACAGGCGCTTTCAACCAGCTAAGCCACAGCACCTCTGAATGGGCAATAGTTGATTCAACTACTCGAAGCCTCTCAGCGTGAAGGATCGGCCTCCATAATGTAAACACGCCCAACGTGGGGCTCGAACCCACGACCCTGAGATTAAGAGTCTCATGCTCTACCGACTGAGCTAGCCGGGCTTACTGCTTTGCAGCTACAGGCATTCTGGTTGGGGAACTTTGTGGCAGTTAATGTTTCAAACGCTTGGCCTGTGTCCACAAGGCTGACATTTTGTCCAGACACTGTTTCAAATGACTGTTTCAAATTCGCTGGGTGTATAGTCTACCAACAAAGAGTGGCATGCTCTAACCCCTGTGCCATCCAGGCTTACCATGTCGCTTCCAGAGGCATTCTCGTCTGGTCCTTTGTGACGGAAAACGCCTGAATCCACAATATTGTGGGTGAAGATAAAAAATGTGCCAGTTGTATAAAACAAACACAGGTGAGGCGCTGCTGGGAGTTGAACCCAGGATCTCCTGTTTACAAGACAGGCGCTTTCAACCAGCTAAGCCACAGCACCTCTGACTGGGCAATAGTTGATTCAACTACTCGAAGCCTCTCAGCGTGAAGGATCGGCCTCCATAATGTAAACACGCCCAACGTGGGGCTCGAACCCACGACCCTGAGATTAAGAGTCTCATGCTCTACCAACTGAACTAGCCGGGCTTACTGCTTTGCAGCTACAGGCATTCTGGTCGGGGACCTTTGTGGCAGTTATTGTTTCAAACGCTTGGCCTGTGTCCACAAGGATGACATTTTGTCCGGACACCGTTTCAAATGACTGTTTCAAATTCGCTGGGTGTATAGTCTACCAACAAAGAGTGGCATGCTCTAACCCCTGTGCTATCCGGGCTTACCATGTCGCTTCCAGAGGCATTCTCGTCGGGGACCTTTGTGACGGAAAACGTCTGAATCCACAATATTGTGGGTGAAGATAAAAAATGTGCCAGTTGTATAAAACAGACACAGGTGAGGCGCTGGTGGGAGTTTAACCCAGGATCTCCTGTTTACAAGACAGGCACTTTAAACCAGCTAAACCACAGCACCTCTGAATGGGCAATAGTTGATTCAATTACTTGAAACCTCTCAGCGTGAAGGATCAGCCTCCATGATGTAAACACGCCCAACGTGGGGCTCTAACCCACGACCCTGAGATTAAGAGTCTCATGCTCTACCGACTGAGCTAGCCGGGCTTACTGCTTTGCAGCTACAGGCATTCTGGTTGGGGAACTTTGTGGCAGTTAATGTTTCAAACGCTTGGCCTGTGTCCACAAGGCTGACATTTTGTCCAGACACTGTTTCAAATGACTGTTTCAAATTCGCTGGGTGTATAGTCTACCAACAAAGAGTGGCATGCTCTAACCCCTGTGCCATCCAGGCTTACCATGTCGCTTCCAGAGGCATTCTCGTCGGGGACCTTTGTGACGGAAAACGTGTGAATCCTCAATATTGTGGGTGAAGGTAAGAAATGTGCCAGTTGTATAAAACAGACACAGGTGAGGCGCTGCTGGGAGTTGAACCCAGGATCTCCTGTTTACAAGACAGGCGCTTTCAACCAGCTAAGCCACAGCACCTCTGACTGGGCAATAGTTGATTCAACTACTCGAAGCCTCTCAGCGTGAAGGATCGGCCTCCATAATGTAAACACGCCCAACGTGGGGCTCGAACCCACGACCCTGAGATTAAGAGTCTCATGCTCTACTAACTGAACTAGCCGGGCTTACTGCTTTGCAGCTACAGGCATTCTGGTCGGGGACCTTTGTGGCAGTTATTGTTTCAAACGCTTGGCCTGTGTCCACAAGGATGACATTTTGTCCGGACACCGTTTCAAATGACTGTTTCAAATTCGCTGGGTGTATAGTCTACCAACAAAGAGTGGCATGCTCTAACCCCTGTGCTATCCGGGCTTACCATGTCGCTTCCAGAGGCATTCTCGTCGGGGACCTTTGTGACGGAAAACGTCTGAATCCACAATATTGTGGGTGAAGATAAAAAATGTGCCAGTTGTATAAAACAGACACAGGTGAGGCGCTGGTGGGAGTTTAACCCAGGATCTCCTGTTTACAAGACAGGCACTTTAAACCAGCTAAACCACAGCACCTCTGAATGGGCAATAGTTGATTCAATTACTTGAAACCTCTCAGCGTGAAGGATCAGCCTCCATGATGTAAACACGCTCAACGTGGGGCTCGAACCCACGACCCTGAGATAAAGAGTCTCATGCTCTAACGACTGAGATAGCCAGGCTTGCTGCTTTGAAGGTACAGGCATTCTTGTCGGGGACCTTTGTGGCAGTTATTGTTTCAAACGCTTGGCCTGTGTCCACAAGGCTGACATTTTGTCCAGACACTGTTTCAAATGACTGTTTCAAATTCGCTGGGTGTATAGTCTACCAACAAAGAGTGGCATGCTCTAACCCCTGTGCCATCCAGGCTTACCATGTCGCTTCCAGAGGCATTCTCGTCGGGGACCTTCGTGACGGAAAACGTGTGAATCCACAATATTGTGGGTGAAGGTAAGAAATGTGCCAGTTGTATAAAACAGACACAGGTGAGGCGCTGCTGGGAGTTGAACCCAGGATCTCCTGTTTACAAGACAGGCGCTTTCAACCAGCTAAGCCACAGCACCTCTGAATGGGCAATAGTTGATTCAACTACTTGAAGCCTCTCAACGTCAAGGATCGGCCTCCATAATGAAAACACGCCCAACGTAGGCCTCGAACCCACGACCCCGAGATTAAAAGTCTCATGCTCTACCAACTGAACTAGCCGGGCTTACTGCTTTGCAGCTACAGGCATTCTGGTCGGGGACCTTTGTGGCAGTTATTGTTTCAAACGCTTGGCCTGTGTCCACAAGGATGACATTTTGTCCGGACACCGTTTCAAATGACTGTTTCAAATTCGCTGGGTGTATAGTCTACCAACAAAGAGTGGCATGCTCTAACCCCTGTGCCATCCAGGCTTACCATGTCGCTTCCAGAGGCATTCTCGTCGGGTCCTTTGTGACGGAAAACGCCTGAATCCACAATATTGTGGGTGAAGATAAAAAATGTGCCAGTTGTATAAAACAGACACAGGTGAGGCGCTGCTGGGAGTTGAACCCAGGATCTCCTGTTTACAAGACAGGCGCTTTCAACCAGCTAAGCCACAGCACCTCTGACTGGGCAATAGTTGATTCAACTACTCGAAGCCTCTCAGCGTGAAGGATCGGCCTCCATAATGTAAACACGCCCAACGTGGGGCTCGAACCCACGACCCTGAGATTAAGAGTCTCATGCTCTACTAACTGAACTAGCCGGGCTTACTGCTTTGCAGCTACAGGCATTCTGGTCGGGGACCTTTGTGGCAGTTATTGTTTCAAACGCTTGGCCTGTGTCCACAAGGATGACATTTTGTCCGGACACCGTTTCAAATGACTGTTTCAAATTCGCTGGGTGTATAGTCTACCAACAAAGAGTGGCATGCTCTAACCCCTGTGCTATCCGGGCTTACCATGTCGCTTCCAGAGGCATTCTCGTCGGGGACCTTTGTGACGGAAAACGTCTGAATCCACAATATTGTGGGTGAAGATAAAAAATGTGCCAGTTGTATAAAACAGACACAGGTGAGGCGCTGGTGGGAGTTTAACCCAGGATCTCCTGTTTACAAGACAGGCACTTTAAACCAGCTAAACCACAGCACCTCTGAATGGGCAATAGTTGATTCAATTACTTGAAACCTCTCAGCGTGAAGGATCAGCCTCCATGATGTAAACACGCTCAACGTGGGGCTCGAACCCACGACCCTGAGATAAAGAGTCTCATGCTCTAACGACTGAGATAGCCAGGCTTGCTGCTTTGAAGGTACAGGCATTCTTGTCGGGGACCTTTGTGGCAGTTATTGTTTCAAACGCTTGGCCTGTGTCCACAAGGCTGACATTTTGTCCAGACACTGTTTCAAATGACTGTTTCAAATTCGCTGGGTGTATAGTCTACCAACAAAGAGTGGCATGCTCTAACCCCTGTGCCATCCAGGCTTACCATGTCGCTTCCAGAGGCATTCTCGTCGGGGACCTTCGTGACGGAAAACGTGTGAATCCACAATATTGTGGGTGAAGGTAAGAAATGTGCCAGTTGTATAAAACAGACACAGGTGAGGCGCTGCTGGGAGTTGAACCCAGGATCTCCTGTTTACAAGACAGGCGCTTTCAACCAGCTAAGCCACAGCACCTCTGAATGGGCAATAGTTGATTCAACTACTTGAAGCCTCTCAACGTCAAGGATCGGCCTCCATAATGAAAACACGCCCAACGTAGGCCTCGAACCCACGACCCCGAGATTAAAAGTCTCATGCTCTACCAACTGAACTAGCCGGGCTTACTGCTTTGCAGCTACAGGCATTCTGGTCGGGGACCTTTGTGGCAGTTATTGTTTCAAACGCTTGGCCTGTGTCCACAAGGATGACATTTTGTCCGGACACCGTTTCAAATGACTGTTTCAAATTCGCTGGGTGTATAGTCTACCAACAAAGAGTGGCATGCTCTAACCCCTGTGCCATCCAGGCTTACCATGTCGCTTCCAGAGGCATTCTCGTCGGGTCCTTTGTGACGGAAAACGCCTGAATCCACAATATTGTGGGTGAAGATAAAAAATGTGCCAGTTGTATAAAACAGACACAGGTGAGGCGCTGCTGGGAGTTGAACCCAGGATCTCCTGTTTACAAGACAGGCGCTTTCAACCAGCTAAGCCACAGCACCTCTGAATGGGCAATAGTTGATTCAACTACTCGAAGCCTCTCAGCGTGAAGGATCGGCCTCCATAATGTAAAGACGCCCAACGTGGGGCTCGAACCCACGACCCTGAGATTAAGAGTCTCATGCTCTACCGACTGAGCTAGCCGGGCTTACTGCTTTGCAGCTACAGGCATTCTGGTTGGGGAACTTTGTGGCAGTTAATGTTTCAAACGCTTGGCCTGTGTCCACAAGGCTGACATTTTGTCCAGACACTGTTTCAAATGACTGTTTCAAATTCGCTGGGTGTATAGTCTACCAACAAAGAGTGGCATGCTCTAACCCCTGTGCCATCCAGGCTTACCATGTCGCTTCCAGAGGCATTCTCGTCTGGTCCTTTGTGACGGAAAACGCCTGAATCCACAATATTGTGGGTGAAGATAAAAAATGTGCCAGTTGTATAAAACAAACACAGGTGAGGCGCTGCTGGGAGTTGAACCCAGGATCTCCTGTTTACAAGACAGGCGCTTTCAACCAGCTAAGCCACAGCACCTCTGAATGGGCAATAGTTGATTCAACTACTCGAAGCCTCTCAGCGTGAAGGATCGGCCTCCATAATGTAAAGACGCCCAACGTGGGGCTCGAACCCACGACCCTGAGATTAAGAGTCTCATGCTCTACCGACTGAGCTAGCCGGGCTTACTGCTTTGCAGCTACAGGCATTCTGGTTGGGGAACTTTGTGGCAGTTAATGTTTCAAACGCTTGGCCTGTGTCCACAAGGCTGACATTTTGTCCAGACACTGTTTCAAATGACTGTTTCAAATTCGCTGGGTGTATAGTCTACCAACAAAGAGTGGCATGCTCTAACCCCTGTGCCATCCAGGCTTACCATGTCGCTTCCAGAGGCATTCTCGTCGGGGACCTTTGTGACGGAAAACGTGTGAATCCTCAATATTGTGGGTGAAGGTAAGAAATGTGCCAGTTGTATAAAACAGACACAGGTGAGGCGCTGCTGGGAGTTGAACCCAGGATCTCCTGTTTACAAGACAGGCGCTTTCAACCAGCTAAGCCACAGCACCTCTGACTGGGCAATAGTTGATTCAACTACTCGAAGCCTCTCAGCGTGAAGGATCGGCCTCCATAATGTAAACACGCCCAACGTGGGGCTCGAACCCACGACCCTGAGATTAAGAGTCTCATGCTCTACCAACTGAACTAGCCGGGCTTACTGCTTTGCAGCTACAGGCATTCTGGTCGGGGACCTTTGTGGCAGTTATTGTTTCAAACGCTTGGCCTGTGTCCACAAGGATGACATTTTGTCCGGACACCGTTTCAAATGACTGTTTCAAATTCGCTGGGTGTATAGTCTACCAACAAAGAGTGGCATGCTCTAACCCCTGTGCTATCCGGGCTTACCATGTCGCTTCCAGAGGCATTCTCGTCGGGGACCTTTGTGACGGAAAACGTCTGAATCCACAATATTGTGGGTGAAGATAAAAAATGTGCCAGTTGTATAAAACAGACACAGGTGAGGCGCTGGTGGGAGTTTAACCCAGGATCTCCTGTTTACAAGACAGGCACTTTAAACCAGCTAAACCACAGCACCTCTGAATGGGCAATAGTTGATTCAATTACTTGAAACCTCTCAGCGTGAAGGATCAGCCTCCATGATGTAAACACGCCCAACGTGGGGCTCTAACCCACGACCCTGAGATTAAGAGTCTCATGCTCTACCGACTGAGCTAGCCGGGCTTACTGCTTTGCAGCTACAGGCATTCTGGTTGGGGAACTTTGTGGCAGTTAATGTTTCAAACGCTTGGCCTGTGTCCACAAGGCTGACATTTTGTCCAGACACTGTTTCAAATGACTGTTTCAAATTCGCTGGGTGTATAGTCTACCAACAAAGAGTGGCATGCTCTAACCCCTGTGCCATCCAGGCTTACCATGTCGCTTCCAGAGGCATTCTCGTCGGGGACCTTTGTGACGGAAAACGTGTGAATCCTCAATATTGTGGGTGAAGGTAAGAAATGTGCCAGTTGTATAAAACAGACACAGGTGAGGCGCTGCTGGGAGTTGAACCCAGGATCTCCTGTTTACAAGACAGGCGCTTTCAACCAGCTAAGCCACAGCACCTCTGACTGGGCAATAGTTGATTCAACTACTCGAAGCCTCTCAGCGTGAAGGATCGGCCTCCATAATGTAAACACGCCCAACGTGGGGCTCGAACCCACGACCCTGAGATTAAGAGTCTCATGCTCTACTAACTGAACTAGCCGGGCTTACTGCTTTGCAGCTACAGGCATTCTGGTCGGGGACCTTTGTGGCAGTTATTGTTTCAAACGCTTGGCCTGTGTCCACAAGGATGACATTTTGTCCGGACACCGTTTCAAATGACTGTTTCAAATTCGCTGGGTGTATAGTCTACCAACAAAGAGTGGCATGCTCTAACCCCTGTGCTATCCGGGCTTACCATGTCACTTCCAGAGGCATTCTCGTCGGGGACCTTTGTGACGGAAAACGTCTGAATCCACAATATTGTGGGTGAAGATAAAAAATGTGCCAGTTGTATAAAACAGACACAGGTGAGGCGCTGGTGGGAGTTTAACCCAGGATCTCCTGTTTACAAGACAGGCACTTTAAACCAGCTAAACCACAGCACCTCTGAATGGGCAATAGTTGATTCAATTACTTGAAACCTCTCAGCGTGAAGGATCAGCCTCCATGATGTAAACACGCTCAACGTGGGGCTCGAACCCACGACCCTGAGATAAAGAGTCTCATGCTCTAACGACTGAGATAGCCAGGCTTGCTGCTTTGAAGGTACAGGCATTCTTGTCGGGGACCTTTGTGGCAGTTATTGTTTCAAACGCTTGGCCTGTGTCCACAAGGCTGACATTTTGTCCAGACACTGTTTCAAATGACTGTTTCAAATTCGCTGGGTGTATAGTCTACCAACAAAGAGTGGCATGCTCTAACCCCTGTGCCATCCAGGCTTACCATGTCGCTTCCAGAGGCATTCTCGTCGGGGACCTTCGTGACGGAAAACGTGTGAATCCACAATATTGTGGGTGAAGGTAAGAAATGTGCCAGTTGTATAAAACAGACACAGGTGAGGCGCTGCTGGGAGTTGAACCCAGGATCTCCTGTTTACAAGACAGGCGCTTTCAACCAGCTAAGCCACAGCACCTCTGAATGGGCAATAGTTGATTCAACTACTTGAAGCCTCTCAACGTCAAGGATCGGCCTCCATAATGAAAACACGCCCAACGTAGGCCTCGAACCCACGACCCCGAGATTAAAAGTCTCATGCTCTACCGACTGAACTAGCCGGGCTTACTGCTTTGCAGCTACAGGCATTCTGGTCGGGGACCTTTGTGGCAGTTATTGTTTCAAACGCTTGGCCTGTGTCCACAAGGATGACATTTTGTCCGGACACCGTTTCAAATGACTGTTTCAAATTCGCTGGGTGTATAGTCTACCAACAAAGAGTGGCATGCTCTAACCCCTGTGCCATCCAGGCTTACCATGTCGCTTCCAGAGGCATTCTCGTCGGGTCCTTTGTGACGGAAAACGCCTGAATCCACAATATTGTGGGTGAAGATAAAAAATGTGCCAGTTGTATAAAACAGACACAGGTGAGGCGCTGCTGGGAGTTGAACCCAGGATCTCCTGTTTACAAGACAGGCGCTTTCAACCAGCTAAGCCACAGCACCTCTGACTGGGCAATAGTTGATTCAACTACTCGAAGCCTCTCAGCGTGAAGGATCGGCCTCCATAATGTAAACACGCCCAACGTGGGGCTCGAACCCACGACCCTGAGATTAAGAGTCTCATGCTCTACTAACTGAACTAGCCGGGCTTACTGCTTTGCAGCTACAGGCATTCTGGTCGGGGACCTTTGTGGCAGTTATTGTTTCAAACGCTTGGCCTGTGTCCACAAGGATGACATTTTGTCCGGACACCGTTTCAAATGACTGTTTCAAATTCGCTGGGTGTATAGTCTACCAACAAAGAGTGGCATGCTCTAACCCCTGTGCTATCCGGGCTTACCATGTCGCTTCCAGAGGCATTCTCGTCGGGGACCTTTGTGACGGAAAACGTCTGAATCCACAATATTGTGGGTGAAGATAAAAAATGTGCCAGTTGTATAAAACAGACACAGGTGAGGCGCTGGTGGGAGTTTAACCCAGGATCTCCTGTTTACAAGACAGGCACTTTAAACCAGCTAAACCACAGCACCTCTGAATGGGCAATAGTTGATTCAATTACTTGAAACCTCTCAGCGTGAAGGATCAGCCTCCATGATGTAAACACGCTCAACGTGGGGCTCGAACCCACGACCCTGAGATAAAGAGTCTCATGCTCTAACGACTGAGATAGCCAGGCTTGCTGCTTTGAAGGTACAGGCATTCTTGTCGGGGACCTTTGTGGCAGTTATTGTTTCAAACGCTTGGCCTGTGTCCACAAGGCTGACATTTTGTCCAGACACTGTTTCAAATGACTGTTTCAAATTCGCTGGGTGTATAGTCTACCAACAAAGAGTGGCATGCTCTAACCCCTGTGCCATCCAGGCTTACCATGTCGCTTCCAGAGGCATTCTCGTCGGGGACCTTCGTGACGGAAAACGTGTGAATCCACAATATTGTGGGTGAAGGTAAGAAATGTGCCAGTTGTATAAAACAGACACAGGTGAGGCGCTGCTGGGAGTTGAACCCAGGATCTCCTGTTTACAAGACAGGCGCTTTCAACCAGCTAAGCCACAGCACCTCTGAATGGGCAATAGTTGATTCAACTACTTGAAGCCTCTCAACGTCAAGGATCGGCCTCCATAATGAAAACACGCCCAACGTAGGCCTCGAACCCACGACCCCGAGATTAAAAGTCTCATGCTCTACCAACTGAACTAGCCGGGCTTACTGCTTTGCAGCTACAGGCATTCTGGTCGGGGACCTTTGTGGCAGTTATTGTTTCAAACGCTTGGCCTGTGTCCACAAGGATGACATTTTGTCCGGACACCGTTTCAAATGACTGTTTCAAATTCGCTGGGTGTATAGTCTACCAACAAAGAGTGGCATGCTCTAACCCCTGTGCCATCCAGGCTTACCATGTCGCTTCCAGAGGCATTCTCGTCGGGTCCTTTGTGACGGAAAACGCCTGAATCCACAATATTGTGGGTGAAGATAAAAAATGTGCCAGTTGTATAAAACAGACACAGGTGAGGCGCTGCTGGGAGTTGAACCCAGGATCTCCTGTTTACAAGACAGGCGCTTTCAACCAGCTAAGCCACAGCACCTCTGAATGGGCAATAGTTGATTCAACTACTCGAAGCCTCTCAGCGTGAAGGATCGGCCTCCATAATGTAAACACGCCCAACGTGGGGCTCGAACCCACGACCCTGAGATTAAGAGTCTCATGCTCTACCGACTGAGCTAGCCGGGCTTACTGCTTTGCAGCTACAGGCATTCTGGTTGGGGAACTTTGTGGCAGTTAATGTTTCAAACGCTTGGCCTGTGTCCACAAGGCTGACATTTTGTCCAGACACTGTTTCAAATGACTGTTTCAAATTCGCTGGGTGTATAGTCTACCAACAAAGAGTGGCATGCTCTAACCCCTGTGCCATCCAGGCTTACCATGTCGCTTCCAGAGGCATTCTCGTCGGGGACCTTTGTGACGGAAAACGTGTGAATCCTCAATATTGTGGGTGAAGGTAAGAAATGTGCCAGTTGTATAAAACAGACACAGGTGAGGCGCTGCTGGGAGTTGAACCCAGGATCTCCTGTTTACAAGACAGGCGCTTTCAACCAGCTAAGCCACAGCACCTCTGACTGGGCAATAGTTGATTCAACTACTCGAAGCCTCTCAGCGTGAAGGATCAGCCTCCATAATGTAAACACGCCCAACGTGGGGCTCGAACCCACGACCCTGAGATTAAGAGTCTCATGCTCTACCAACTGAACTAGCCGGGCTTACTGCTTTGCAGCTACAGGCATTCTGGTCGGGGACCTTTGTGGCAGTTATTGTTTCAAACGCTTGGCCTGTGTCCACAAGGATGACATTTTGTCCGGACACCGTTTCAAATGACTGTTTCAAATTCGCTGGGTGTATAGTCTACCAACAAAGAGTGGCATGCTCTAACCCCTGTGCTATCCGGGCTTACCATGTCGCTTCCAGAGGCATTCTCGTCGGGGACCTTTGTGACGGAAAACGTCTGAATCCACAATATTGTGGGTGAAGATAAAAAATGTGCCAGTTGTATAAAACAGACACAGGTGAGGCGCTGGTGGGAGTTTAACCCAGGATCTCCTGTTTACAAGACAGGCACTTTAAACCAGCTAAACCACAGCACCTCTGAATGGGCAATAGTTGATTCAATTACTTGAAACCTCTCAGCGTGAAGGATCAGCCTCCATGATGTAAACACGCTCAACGTGGGGCTCGAACCCACGACCCTGAGATAAAGAGTCTCATGCTCTAACGACTGAGATAGCCAGGCTTGCTGCTTTGAAGGTACAGGCATTCTTGTCGGGGACCTTTGTGGCAGTTATTGTTTCAAACGCTTGGCCTGTGTCCACAAGGCTGACATTTTGTCCAGACACTGTTTCAAATGACTGTTTCAAATTCGCTGGGTGTATAGTCTACCAACAAAGAGTGGCATGCTCTAACCCCTGTGCCATCCAGGCTTACCATGTCGCTTCCAGAGGCATTCTCGTCGGGGACCTTCGTGACGGAAAACGTGTGAATCCACAATATTGTGGGTGAAGGTAAGAAATGTGCCAGTTGTATAAAACAGACACAGGTGAGGCGCTGCTGGGAGTTGAACCCAGGATCTCCTGTTTACAAGACAGGCGCTTTCAACCAGCTAAGCCACAGCACCTCTGAATGGGCAATAGTTGATTCAACTACTTGAAGGCTCTCAACGTCAAGGATCGGCCTCCATAATGAAAACACGCCCAACGTAGGGCTCGAACCCACGACCCCGAGATTAAAAGTCTCATGCTCTACCAACTGAACTAGCCGGGCTTACTGCTTTGCAGCTACAGGCATTCTGGTCGGGGACCTTTGTGGCAGTTATTGTTTCAAACGCTTGGCCTGTGTCCACAAGGCTGACATTTTGTCCAGACACTGTTTCAAATGACTGTTTCAAATTCGCTGGGTGTATAGTCTACCAACAAAGAGTGGCATGCTCTAACCCCTGTGCCATCCAGGCTTACCATGTCGCTTCCAGAGGCATTCTCGTCGGGGACCTTTGTGACGGAAAACGTGTGAATCCACAATATTGTGGGTGAAGGTAAGAAATGTGCCAGTCGTATAAAACAGACACAGGTGAGGCGCTGCTGGGAGTTGAACCCAGGATCTCCTGTTTACAAGACAGGCGCTTTCAACCAGCTAAGCCACAGCACCTCTGACTGGGCAATAGTTGATTCAACTACTCGAAGCCTCTCAGCGTGAAGGATCGGCCTCCATAATGTAAACACGCCCAACGTGGGGCTCGAACCCACGACCCTGAGATTAAGAGTCTCATGCTCTACCGACTGAGCTAGCCGGGCTTACTGCTTTGCAGCAACAGGCATTCTGGTTGGGGAACTTTGTGGCAGTTAATGTTTCAAACGCTTGGCCTGTGTCCACAAGGCTGACATTTTGTCCAGACACTGTTTCAAATGACTGTTTCAAATTCGCTGGGTGTATAGTCTACCAACAAAGAGTGGCATGCTCTAACCCCTGTGCCATCCAGGCTTACCATGTCGCTTCCAGAGGCATTCTCGTCGGGTCCTTTGTGACGGAAAACGCCTGAATCCACAATATTGTGGGTGAAGATAAAAAATGTGCCAGTTGTATAAAACAAACACAGGTGAGGCGCTGCTGGGAGTTGAACCCAGGATCTCCTGTTTACAAGACAGGCGCTTTCAACCAGCTAAGCCACAGCACCTCTGAATGGGCAATAGTTGATTCAACTACTCGAAGCCTCTCAGCGTGAAGGATCGGCCTCCATAATGTAAACACGCCCAACGTGGGGCTCGAACCCACAACCCTGAGATTAAGAGTCTCATGCTCTACCGACTGAGCTAGCCGGGCTTACTGCTTTGCAGCTACAGGCATTCTGGTTGGGGAACTTTGTGGCAGTTATTGTTTCAAACGCTTGGCCTGTGTCCACAAGGCTGACATTTTGTCCAGACACTGTTTCAAATGACTGTTTCAAATTCGCTGGGTGTATAGTCTACCAACAAAGAGTGGCATGCTCTAACCCCTGTGCCATCCAGGCTTACCATGTCGCTTCCAGAGGCATTCTCGTCGGGGACCTTTGTGACGGAAAACGTGTGAATCCTCAATATTGTGGGTGAAGGTAAGAAATGTGCCAGTTGTATAAAACAGACACAGGTGAGGCGCTGCTGGGAGTTGAACCCAGGATCTCCTGTTTACAAGACAGGCGCTTTCAACCAGCTAAGCCACAGCACCTCTGACTGGGCAATAGTTGATTCAACTACTCGAAGCCTCTCAGCGTGAAGGATCGGCCTCCATAATGTAAACACGCCCAACGTGGGGCTCGAACCCACGACCCTGAGATTAAGAGTCTCATGCTCTACCGACTGAGCTAGCCGGGCTTACTGCTTTGCAGCTACAGGCATTCTGGTCGAGGGCCTTTGTGACAGTTATTGTTTCAAACGCTTGGCCTGTGTCCACAAGGCTGACATTTTGTCCAGACACCGTTTCAAATGACTGTTTCAAATTCGCTGGGTGTATAGTCTACCAACAAAGAGTGGCATGCTCTAACCCCTGTGCCATCCAGGCTTACCATGTCGCTTCCAGAGGCATTCTCGTCGGGGACCTTTGTGACGGAAAACGTCTGAATCCACAATATTGTGGGTGAAGATAAAAAATTTGCCAGTTGTATAAAACAGACACAGGTGAGGCACTGCTGGGAGTTGAACCCAGGATCTCCTGTTTACAAGACAGGCGCTTTCAACCAGCTAAGCCACAGCACCTCTGAATGCGCAATAGTTGATTCAACTACTCAAAGCCTCTCAGCGTGAAGGATCGGCCTCCATAATGTAAACACGCCCAACGTGGGGCTCGAACCCACGACCCTGAGATTAAGAGTCTCATGCTCTACCGACTGAGTTAGCCAGCCTTGCTGCTTTGAAGGTACAGGCATTCTTGTCGGGGACCTTTGTGGCAGTTATTGTTTCAAATGCTTGGCCTGTGTCCACAAGGCTGACATTTTGTCTGGACACCGTTTCAAATGACTGTTTCAAATTCGCTGGGTGTATAGTCTACCAACAAAGAGTGGCATGCTCTAACTCCTGTGCTATCCAGGCTTACCATGTCGCTTCCAGAGGCATTCTCGTCGGGTCCTTTGTGACGGAAAACGTGTGAATCCACAATATTGTGGGTGAAGATAAAAAATGTGCCAGTTGTATAAAACAGACACAGGTGAGGCGCTGCTGGGAGTTGAACCCAGGATCTCCTGTTTACAAGACAGGCGCTTTCAACCAGCTAAGCCACAGCACCTCTGACTGGGCAATAGTTGATTCAACTACTCGAAGCCTCTCAGCGTGAAGGATCGGCCTCCATAATGTAAACACGCCCAACGTGGGGCTCGAACCCACGACCCTGAGATTAAGAGTCTCATGCTCTACCGACTGAGCTAGCCGGGCTTACTGCTTTGCAGCTACAGGCATTCTGGTCGAGGGCCTTTGTGACAGTTATTGTTTCAAACGCTTGGCCTGTGTCCACAAGGCTGACATTTTGTCCAGACACCGTTTCAAATGACTGTTTCAAATTCGCTGGGTGTATAGTCTACCAACAAAGAGTGGCATGCTCTAACCCCTGTGCCATCCAGGCTTACCATGTCGCTTCCAGAGGCATTCTCGTCGGGGACCTTTGTGACGGAAAACGTCTGAATCCACAATATTGTGGGTGAAGATAAAAAATTTGCCAGTTGTATAAAACAGACACAGGTGAGGCACTGCTGGGAGTTGAACCCAGGATCTCCTGTTTACAAGACAGGCGCTTTCAACCAGCTAAGCCACAGCACCTCTGAATGCGCAATAGTTGATTCAACTACTCAAAGCCTCTCAGCGTGAAGGATCGGCCTCCATAATGTAAACACGCCCAACGTGGGGCTCGAACCCACGACCCTGAGATTAAGAGTCTCATGCTCTACCGACTGAGTTAGCCAGCCTTGCTGCTTTGAAGGTACAGGCATTCTTGTCGGGGACCTTTGTGGCAGTTATTGTTTCAAATGCTTGGCCTGTGTCCACAAGGCTGACATTTTGTCTGGACACCGTTTCAAATGACTGTTTCAAATTCGCTGGGTGTATAGTCTACCAACAAAGAGTGGCATGCTCTAACTCCTGTGCTATCCAGGCTTACCATGTCGCTTCCAGAGGCATTCTCGTCGGGTCCTTTGTGACGGAAAACGTGTGAATCCACAATATTGTGGGTGAAGATAAAAAATGTGCCAGTTGTATAAAACAGACACAGGTGAGGCGCTGCTGGGAGTTGAACCCAGGATCTCCTGTTTACAAGACAGGCACTTTCAACCAGCTAAGCCACAGCACCTCTGAATGGGAAATAGTTGATTCAACTACTCGAAGCCTCTCAGCGTGAAGGATCGGCCTCCATAATGTAAACACGCCCAACGTGGGGCTCGAACCCACGACCCTGAGATTAAGAGTCTCATGCTCTACCGACTGAGCTAGCCGGGCTTACTGCTTTGCAGCAACAGGCATTCTGGTTGGGGAACTTTGTGGCAGTTAATGTTTCAAACGCTTGGCCTGTGTCCACAAGGCTGACATTTTGTCCAGACACTGTTTCAAATGACTGTTTCAAATTCGCTGGGTGTATAGTCTACCAACAAAGAGTGGCATGCTCTAACCCCTGTGCCATCCAGGCTTACCATGTCGCTTCCAGAGGCATTCTCGTCGGGTCCTTTGTGACGGAAAACGCCTGAATCCACAATATTGTGGGTGAAGATAAAAAATGTGCCAGTTGTATAAAACAAACACAGGTGAGGCGCTGCTGGGAGTTGAACCCAGGATCTCCTGTTTACAAGACAGGCGCTTTCAACCAGCTAAGCCACAGCACCTCTGAATGGGCAATAGTTGATTCAACTACTCGAAGCCTCTCAGCGTGAAGGATCGGCCTCCATAATGTAAACACGCCCAACGTGGGGCTCGAACCCACAACCCTGAGATTAAGAGTCTCATGCTCTACCGACTGAGCTAGCCGGGCTTACTGCTTTGCAGCTACAGGCATTCTGGTTGGGGAACTTTGTGGCAGTTATTGTTTCAAACGCTTGGCCTGTGTCCACAAGGCTGACATTTTGTCCAGACACTGTTTCAAATGACTGTTTCAAATTCGCTGGGTGTATAGTCTACCAACAAAGAGTGGCATGCTCTAACCCCTGTGCCATCCAGGCTTACCATGTCGCTTCCAGAGGCATTCTCGTCGGGGACCTTTGTGACGGAAAACGTGTGAATCCTCAATATTGTGGGTGAAGGTAAGAAATGTGCCAGTTGTATAAAACAGACACAGGTGAGGCGCTGCTGGGAGTTGAACCCAGGATCTCCTGTTTACAAGACAGGCGCTTTCAACCAGCTAAGCCACAGCACCTCTGACTGGGCAATAGTTGATTCAACTACTCGAAGCCTCTCAGCGTGAAGGATCGGCCTCCATAATGTAAACACGCCCAACGTGGGGCTCGAACCCACGACCCTGAGATTAAGAGTCTCATGCTCTACCGACTGAGCTAGCCGGGCTTACTGCTTTGCAGCTACAGGCATTCTGGTCGAGGGCCTTTGTGACAGTTATTGTTTCAAACGCTTGGCCTGTGTCCACAAGGCTGACATTTTGTCCAGACACCGTTTCAAATGACTGTTTCAAATTCGCTGGGTGTATAGTCTACCAACAAAGAGTGGCATGCTCTAACCCCTGTGCCATCCAGGCTTACCATGTCGCTTCCAGAGGCATTCTCGTCGGGGACCTTTGTGACGGAAAACGTCTGAATCCACAATACTGTGGGTGAAGATAAAAAATTTGCCAGTTGTATAAAACAGACACAGGTGAGGCACTGCTGGGAGTTGAACCCAGGATCTCCTGTTTACAAGACAGGCGCTTTCAACCAGCTAAGCCACAGCACCTCTGAATGCGCAATAGTTGATTCAACTACTCAAAGCCTCTCAGCTTGAAGGATCGGCCTCCATAATGTAAACACGCCCAACGTGGGGCTCGAACCCACGACCCTGAGATTAAGAGTCTCATGCTCTACCGACTGAGTTAGCCAGCCTTGCTGCT
>NC_140378.1:3715000-3722500 GCF_054491055.1 Hypomesus nipponensis | reverse complement strand
AAAAATTTGCCAGTTGTATAAAACAGACACAGGTGAGGCACTGCTGGGAGTTGAACCCAGGATCTCCTGTTTACAAGACAGGCGCTTTCAACCAGCTAAGCCACAGCACCTCTGAATGCGCAATAGTTGATTCAACTACTCAAAGCCTCTCAGCGTGAAGGATCGGCCTCCATAATGTAAACACGCCCAACGTGGGGCTCGAACCCACGACCCTGAGATTAAGAGTCTCATGCTCTACCGACTGAGTTAGCCAGCCTTGCTGCTTTGAAGGTACAGGCATTCTTGTCGGGGACCTTTGTGGCAGTTATTGTTTCAAATGCTTGGCCTGTGTCCACAAGGCTGACATTTTGTCTGGACACCGTTTCAAATGACTGTTTCAAATTCGCTGGGTGTATAGTCTACCAACAAAGAGTGGCATGCTCTAACTCCTGTGCTATCCAGGCTTACCATGTCGCTTCCAGAGGCATTCTCGTCGGGTCCTTTGTGACGGAAAACGTGTGAATCCACAATATTGTGGGTGAAGATAAAAAATGTGCCAGTTGTATAAAACAGACACAGGTGAGGCGCTGCTGGGAGTTGAACCCAGGATCTCCTGTTTACAAGACAGGCACTTTCAACCAGCTAAGCCACAGCACCTCTGAATGGGAAATAGTTGATTCAACTACTCGAAGCCTCTCAGCGTGAAGGATCGGCCTCCATAATGTAAACACGCCCAACGTGGGGCTCGAACCCACGACCCTGAGATTAAGAGTCTCATGCTCTACCGACTGAGCTAGCCGGGCTTACTGCTTTGCAGCAACAGGCATTCTGGTTGGGGAACTTTGTGGCAGTTAATGTTTCAAACGCTTGGCCTGTGTCCACAAGGCTGACATTTTGTCCAGACACTGTTTCAAATGACTGTTTCAAATTCGCTGGGTGTATAGTCTACCAACAAAGAGTGGCATGCTCTAACCCCTGTGCCATCCAGGCTTACCATGTCGCTTCCAGAGGCATTCTCGTCGGGTCCTTTGTGACGGAAAACGCCTGAATCCACAATATTGTGGGTGAAGATAAAAAATGTGCCAGTTGTATAAAACAAACACAGGTGAGGCGCTGCTGGGAGTTGAACCCAGGATCTCCTGTTTACAAGACAGGCGCTTTCAACCAGCTAAGCCACAGCACCTCTGAATGGGCAATAGTTGATTCAACTACTCGAAGCCTCTCAGCGTGAAGGATCGGCCTCCATAATGTAAACACGCCCAACGTGGGGCTCGAACCCACGACCCTGAGATTAAGAGTCTCATGCTCTACCGACTGAGCTAGCCGGGCTTACTGCTTTGCAGCTACAGGCATTCTGGTTGGGGAACTTTGTGGCAGTTATTGTTTCAAACGCTTGGCCTGTGTCCACAAGGCTGACATTTTGTCCAGACACTGTTTCAAATGACTGTTTCAAATTCGCTGGGTGTATAGTCTACCAACAAAGAGTGGCATGCTCTAACCCCTGTGCCATCCAGGCTTACCATGTCGCTTCCAGAGGCATTCTCGTCGGGGACCTTTGTGACGGAAAACGTGTGAATCCTCAATATTGTGGGTGAAGGTAAGAAATGTGCCAGTTGTATAAAACAGACACAGGTGAGGCGCTGCTGGGAGTTGAACCCAGGATCTCCTGTTTACAAGACAGGCGCTTTCAACCAGCTAAGCCACAGCACCTCTGACTGGGCAATAGTTGATTCAACTACTCGAAGCCTCTCAGCGTGAAGGATCGGCCTCCATAATGTAAACACGCCCAACGTGGGGCTCGAACCCACGACCCTGAGATTAAGAGTCTCATGCTCTACCGACTGAGCTAGCCGGGCTTACTGCTTTGCAGCTACAGGCATTCTGGTCGAGGGCCTTTGTGACAGTTATTGTTTCAAACGCTTGGCCTGTGTCCACAAGGCTGACATTTTGTCCAGACACCGTTTCAAATGACTGTTTCAAATTCGCTGGGTGTATAGTCTACCAACAAAGAGTGGCATGCTCTAACCCCTGTGCCATCCAGGCTTACCATGTCGCTTCCAGAGGCATTCTCGTCGGGGACCTTTGTGACGGAAAACGTCTGAATCCACAATACTGTGGGTGAAGATAAAAAATTTGCCAGTTGTATAAAACAGACACAGGTGAGGCACTGCTGGGAGTTGAACCCAGGATCTCCTGTTTACAAGACAGGCGCTTTCAACCAGCTAAGCCACAGCACCTCTGAATGCGCAATAGTTGATTCAACTACTCAAAGCCTCTCAGCGTGAAGGATCGGCCTCCATAATGTAAACACGCCCAACGTGGGGCTCGAACCCACGACCCTGAGATTAAGAGTCTCATGCTCTACCGACTGAGTTAGCCAGCCTTGCTGCTTTGAAGGTACAGGCATTCTTGTCGGGGACCTTTGTGGCAGTTATTGTTTCAAACGCTTGGCCTGTGTCCACAAGGCTGACATTTTGTCTGGACACCGTTTCAAATGACTGTTTCAAATTCGCTGGGTGTATAGTCTACCAACAAAGAGTGGCATGCTCTAACTCCTGTGCTATCCAGGCTTACCATGTCGCTTCCAGAGGCATTCTCGTCGGGTCCTTTGTGACGGAAAACGTGTGAATCCACAATATTGTGGGTGAAGATAAAAAATGTGCCAGTTGTATAAAACAGACACAGGTGAGGCGCTGCTGGGAGTTGAACCCAGGATCTCCTGTTTACAAGACAGGCACTTTCAACCAGCTAAGCCACAGCACCTCTGAATGGGAAATAGTTGATTCAACTACTCGAAGCCTCTCAGCGTGAAGGATCGGCCTCCATAATGTAAACACGCCCAACGTGGGGCTCGAACCCACGACCCTGAGATTAAGAGTCTCATGCTCTACCGACTGAGCTAGCCGGGCTTACTGCTTTGCAGCAACAGGCATTCTGGTTGGGGAACTTTGTGGCAGTTAATGTTTCAAACGCTTGGCCTGTGTCCACAAGGCTGACATTTTGTCCAGACACTGTTTCAAATGACTGTTTCAAATTCGCTGGGTGTATAGTCTACCAACAAAGAGTGGCATGCTCTAACCCCTGTGCCATCCAGGCTTACCATGTCGCTTCCAGAGGCATTCTCGTCGGGTCCTTTGTGACGGAAAACGCCTGAATCCACAATATTGTGGGTGAAGATAAAAAATGTGCCAGTTGTATAAAACAAACACAGGTGAGGCGCTGCTGGGAGTTGAACCCAGGATCTCCTGTTTACAAGACAGGCGCTTTCAACCAGCTAAGCCACAGCACCTCTGAATGGGCAATAGTTGATTCAACTACTCGAAGCCTCTCAGCGTGAAGGATCGGCCTCCATAATGTAAACACGCCCAACGTGGGGCTCGAACCCACAACCCTGAGATTAAGAGTCTCATGCTCTACCGACTGAGCTAGCCGGGCTTACTGCTTTGCAGCTACAGGCATTCTGGTTGGGGAACTTTGTGGCAGTTATTGTTTCAAACGCTTGGCCTGTGTCCACAAGGCTGACATTTTGTCCAGACACTGTTTCAAATGACTGTTTCAAATTCGCTGGGTGTATAGTCTACCAACAAAGAGTGGCATGCTCTAACCCCTGTGCCATCCAGGCTTACCATGTCGCTTCCAGAGGCATTCTCGTCGGGTCCTTTGTGACGGAAAACGCCTGAATCCACAATATTGTGGGTGAAGATAAAAAATGTGCCAGTTGTATAAAACAAACACAGGTGAGGCGCTGCTGGGAGTTGAACCCAGGATCTCCTGTTTACAAGACAGGCGCTTTCAACCAGCTAAGCCACAGCACCTCTGACTGGGCAATAGTTGATTCAACTACTCGAAGCCTCTCAGCGTGAAGGATCGGCCTCCATAATGTAAACACGCCCAACGTGGGGCTCGAACCCACGACCCTGAGATTAAGAGTCTCATGCTCTACCGACTGAGCTAGCCGGGCTTACTGCTTTGCAGCTACAGGCATTCTGGTCGAGGGCCTCTGTGACAGTTATTGTTTCAAACGCTTGGCCTGTGTCCACAAGGCTGACATTTTGTCCAGACACCGTTTCAAATGACTGTTTCAAATTCGCTGGGTGTATAGTCTACCAACAAAGAGTGGCATGCTCTAACCCCTGTGCCATCCAGGCTTACCATGTCGCTTCCAGAGGCATTCTCGTCGGGGACCTTTGTGACGGAAAACGTCTGAATCCACAATATTGTGGGTGAAGATAAAAAATTTGCCAGTTGTATAAAACAGACACAGGTGAGGCACTGCTGGGAGTTGAACCCAGGATCTCCTGTTTACAAGACAGGCGCTTTCAACCAGCTAAGCCACATCACCTCTGAATGCGCAATAGTTGATTCAACTACTCGAAGCCTTTCAGCGTGAAGGATCGGCCACCATAATGTAAACACGCCCAACGTGGGGCTCGAACCCATGACCCTGAGATTAAGAGTCTCATGCTCTACCGACTGAGTTAGCCAGCCTTGCTGCTTTGAAGGTACAGGCATTCTTGTCGGGGACCTTTGTGGCAGTTATTGTTTCAAACGCTTGGCCTGTGTCCACAAGGCTGACATTTTGTCCGGACACCGTTTCAAATGACTGTTTCAAATTCGCTGGGTGTATAGTCTACCAACAAAGAGTGGCATGCTCTAACCCCTGTGCCATCCAGGCTTACCATGTCGCTTCCAGAGGCATTCTCGTCGGGTCCTTTGTGACGGAAAACGTGTGAATCCACAATATTGTGGGTGAAGATAAAAAATGTGCCAGTTGTATAAAACAGACACAGGTGACGCGCTGCTGGGAGTTGAACCCAGGATCTCCTGTTTACAAGACAGGCGCTTTCAACCAGCTAAGCCACAACACCTCTGACTGGGCAATAGTTGATTCAACTACTCGAAGCCACTAAGCGTGAAGGATCGGCCTCCATAATGTAAACACGCCCAACGTGGGGCTCGAACCCACGACCCTGAGATTAAGAGTCTCATGCTCTACCGACTGAGCTAGCCGGGCTTACTGCTTTGCAGCTACAGGCATTCTGGTTGGGGAACTTTGTGGCAGTTAATGTTTCAAACGCTTGGCCTGTGTCCACAAGGCTGACATTTTGTCCAGACACTGTTTCAAATGACTGTTTCAAATTCGCTGGGTGTATAGTCTACCAACAAAGAGTGGCATGCTCTAACCCCTGTGCCATCCAGGCTTACCATGTCGCTTCCAGAGGCATTCTCGTCGGGACCTTTGTGACGGAAAACGCCTGAATCCACAATATTGTGGGTGAAGATAAAAAATGTGCCAGTTGTATAAAACAAACACAGGTGAGGCGCTGCTGGGAGTTGAACCGCTGCTGGGAGTTGAACCCAGGATCTCCTGTTTACAAGACAGAAGCTTTCAACCAGGTAAGCCACAGCACCTCTGAATGGGCAATAGTTGATTCAACTACTCGAAGCCTCTCAGCGTGAAGGATCGGCCTCCATAATGTAAACACGCCCAACGTGGGGCTCGAACCCACAACCCTGAGATTAAGAGTCTCATGCTCTACCGACTGAGCTAGCCGGGCTTACTGCTTTGCAGCTACAGGCATTCTGGTCGGGGAACTTTGTGGCAGTTATTGTTTCAAATGCTTGGCCTGTGTCCACAAGGCTGACATTTTGTCCAGACACTGTTTCAAATGACTGTTTCAAATTCGCTGGGTGTATAGTCTACCAACAAAGAGTGGCATGCTCTAACCCCTGTGCCATCCAGGCTTACCATGTCGCTTCCAGAGGCATTCTCGTCGGGGACCTTTGTGACGGAAAACGTGTGAATCCACAATATTGTGGGTGAAGGTAAGAAACGTGCCAGTTGTATAACACAGACACAGGTGAGGCGCTGCTGGGAGTTGAACCCAGGATCTCCTGTTTACAAGACAGGCGCTTTCAACCAGCTAAGCCACAGCACCTCTGAATGGGCAATAGTTGATTCAACTACTCAAAACCTCTCAGCGTGAAGGATCGGCCTCCATAATGTAAACACGCCCAACGTGGGGCTCGAACCCACGACCCTGAGATTAAGAGTCTCATGCTCTACCGACTGAGCTAGCCGGGCTTGCTGCTTTGCATCTACAGGCATTCTGGTCGGGGGCCTTTGTGGCAGTTATTGTTTCAAACGCTTGGCCTGTGTCCACAAGGCTGACAATTTGTCCAGACACCGTTTCAAATGACTGTTTCAAATTCGCTGGGTGTATAGTCTACCAACAAAGAATGGCATGCTCTAACCCCTGTGCCATCCAGGCTTACCATGTTGCTTCCAGAGGCATTCTCGTCGGGGACCTTTGTGACGGAAAACGTCTGAATCCACAATATTGTGGGTGAAGGTAAGAAATGTGCCAGTCGTATAAAACAGACACAGGTGAGGCGCTGCTGGGAGTTGAACCCAGGATCTCCTGTTTACAAGACAGGCGCTTTCAACCAGCTAAGCCACAGCACCTCTGACTGGGCAATAGTTGATTCAACTACTCGAAGCCTCTCAGCGTGAAGGATCGGCCTCCATAATGTAAACACGCCCAACGTGGGGCTCGAACCCACGACCCTGAGATTAAGAGTCTCATGCTCTACCGACTGAGCTAGCCGGGCTTACTGCTTTGCAGCTACAGGCATTCTGGTCGAGGGCCTTTGTGACAGTTATTGTTTCAAACGCTTGGCCTGTGTCCACAAGGCTGACATTTTGTCCAGACACCGTTTCAAATGACTGTTTCAAATTCGCTGGGTGTATAGTCTACCAACAAAGAGTGGCATGCTCTAACCCCTGTGCCATCCAGGCTTACCATGTCGCTTCCAGAGGCATTCTCGTCGGGGACCTTTGTGACGGAAAACGTCTGAATCCACAATACTGTGGGTGAAGATAAAAAATTTGCCAGTTGTATAAAACAGACACAGGTGAGGCACTGCTGGGAGTTGAACCCAGGATCTCCTGTTTACAAGACAGGCGCTTTCAACCAGCTAAGCCACAGCACCTCTGAATGCGCAATAGTTGATTCAACTACTCAAAGCCTCTCAGCGTGAAGGATCGGCCTCCATAATGTAAACACGCCCAACGTGGGGCTCGAACCCACGACCCTGAGATTAAGAGTCTCATGCTCTACCGACTGAGTTAGCCAGCCTTGCTGCTTTGAAGGTACAGGCATTCTTGTCGGGGACCTTTGTGGCAGTTATTGTTTCAAACGCTTGGCCTGTGTCCACAAGGCTGACATTTTGTCTGGACACCGTTTCAAATGACTGTTTCAAATTCGCTGGGTGTATAGTCTACCAACAAAGAGTGGCATGCTCTAACTCCTGTGCTATCCAGGCTTACCATGTCGCTTCCAGAGGCATTCTCGTCGGGTCCTTTGTGACGGAAAACGTGTGAATCCACAATATTGTGGGTGAAGATAAAAAATGTGCCAGTTGTATAAAACAGACACAGGTGAGGCGCTGCTGGGAGTTGAACCCAGGATCTCCTGTTTACAAGACAGGCACTTTCAACCAGCTAAGCCACAGCACCTC
>NC_140378.1:3677500-3707500 GCF_054491055.1 Hypomesus nipponensis | reverse complement strand
GTCTCATGCTCTACCGACTGAGCTAGCCGGGCTTACTGCTTTACAGCTAGAGGCATTCTGGTCGGGGAACTTTGTGGCAGTTATTGTTTCAAACGCTTGGCCTGTGTCCACAAGGCTGACATTTTGTCCAGACACTGTTTCAAATGACTGTTTCAAATTTGCTGGGTGTATAGTCTACCAACAAAGAATGGCATGCTCTAACCCCTGTGCCATCCAGGCTTACCATGTCGCTTCCAGAGGCATTCTCGTCGGGGACCTTTGTGACGGAAAACGTCTGAATCCACAATATTGTGGGTGAAGGTAAAAAATTTGCCAGTTGTATAAAACAGACACAGGTGAGGCACTGCTGGGAGTTGAACCCAGGATCTCCTGTTTACAAGACAGGCGCTTTCAACCAGCTAAGCCACAGCACCTCTGAATGGCCAATAGTTGATTCAACTACTCGAAGCCACTAAGCGTGAAGGATCGGCCTCCATAATGTAAACACGCCCAACGTGGGGCTCGAACCCACGACCCTGAGATTAAGAGCCTCATGCTCTACCGACTGAGCTAGCCGGGCTTACTGCTTTGCAGCTACAGGCATTCTGGTCGGGGGCCTTTGTGGCAGTTATTGTTTCAAACGCTTGGCCTGTGTCCACAAGGCTGACATTTTGTCCAGACACCGTTTCAAATGACTGTTTCAAATTCGCTGGGTGTATAGTCTACCAACAAAGAGTGGCATGCTCTAACCCCTGTGCCATCCAGGCTTACCATGTTGCTTCCAGAGGCATTCTCGTCGGGGACCTTTGTGACGGAAAATGTCTGAATCCACAATATTGTGGGTGAAGAAAAAAAATGTGCCAGTTGTATAAAACAGAAACAGGTGAGGCACTGCTGGGAGTTGAACCCAGGATCTCCTGTTTACAAGACAGGCACTTTCAACCAGCTAAGCCACAGCACCTCTGACTGGGCAATAGTTGATTCAACTACTCGAAGCCACTAAGCGTGAAGGATCGGCCTCCATAATGTAAACACGCCCAACGTGGGGCTCGAACCCACGACCCTGAGATTAAGAGTCTCATGCTCTACCGACTGAGCTAGCCGGGCTTACTGCTTGGCAGCTACAGGCATTCTGGTCGGGGGCCTTTGTGGCAGTTATTGTTTCAAACGCTTGGCCTGTGTCCACAAGGCTGACATTTTGTCCAGACACCGTTTCAAATGACTGTTTCAAATTCGCTGGGTGTATAGTCTACCAACAAAGAGTGGCATGCTCTAACCCCTGTGCCATCCAGGCTTACCATATTGCTTCCAGAGGCATTCTCGTCGGGGACCTTTGTGACGGAAAATGTCTGAATCCACAATATTGTGGGTGAAGATAAAAAATGTGCCAGTTGTATAAAACAGAAACAGGTGAGGCGCTGCTGGGAGTTGAACCCAGGATCTCCTGTTTACAAGACAGGCGCTTTCAACCAGCTAAGCCACAGCACCTCTGACTGGGCAATAGTTGATTCAACTACTCGAAGCCACTAAGCGTGAAGGATCGGCCTCCATAATGTAAACACGCCCAACGTGGGGCTCGAACCCACGACCCTGAGATTAAGAGTCTCATGCTCTACCGACTGAGCTAGCCGGGCTTACTGCTTTGCAGCTACAGGCATTCTGGTCGGGGGCCTTTGTGGCAGTTATTGTTTCAAACGCTTGGCCTGTGTCCACAAGGCTGACATTTTGTCCAGACACCGTTTCAAATGACTGTTTCAAATTCGCTGGGTGTATAGTCTACCAACAAAGAGTGGCATGCTCTAACCCCTGTGCCATCCAGGCTTACCATGTTGCTTCCAGAGGCATTCTCGTCGGGGACCTTTGTGACGGAAAATGTCTGAATCCACAATATTGTGGGTGAAGATAAAAAATGTGCCAGTTGTATAAAACAGAAACAGGTGAGGCGCTGCTGGGAGTTGAACCCAGGATCTCCTGTTTACAAGACAGGCGCTTTCAACCAGCTAAGCCACAGCACCTCTGACTGGGCAATAGTTGATTCAACTACTCGAAGCCACTAAGCGTGAAGGATCGGCCTCCATAATGTAAACACGCCCAACGTGGGGCTCGAACCCACGACCCTGAGATTAAGAGTCTCATGCTCTACCGACTGAGCTAGCCGGGCTTACTGCTTTGCAGCTACAGGCATTCTGGTCGGGGGCCTTTGTGGCAGTTATTGTTTCAAACGCTTGGCCTGTGTCCACAAGGCTGACATTTTGTCCAGACACCGTTTCAAATGACTGTTTCAAATTCGCTGGGTGTATAGTCTACCAACAAAGAGTGGCATGCTCTAACCCCTGTGCCATCCAGGCTTACCATGTTGCTTCCAGAGGCATTCTCGTCGGGGACCTTTGTGACGGAAAATGTCTGAATCCACAATATTGTGGGTGAAGAAAAAAAATGTGCCAGTTGTATAAAACAGAAACAGGTGAGGCGCTGCTGGGAGTTGAACCCAGGATCTCCTGTTTACAAGACAGGCGCTTTCAACCAGCTAAGCCACAGCACCTCTGACTGGGAAATAGTTGATTCAACTACTCGAAGCCACTAAGCGTGAAGGATCGGCCTCCATAATGTAAACACGCCCAACGTGGGGCTCGAACCCACGACCCTGAGATTAAGAGTCTCATGCTCTACCGACTGAGCTAGCCGGGCTTACTGCTTGGCAGCTACAGGCATTCTGGTCGGGGGCCTTTGTGGCAGTTATTGTTTCAAACGCTTGGCCTGTGTCCACAAGGCTGACATTTTGTCCAGACACCGTTTCAAATGACTGTTTCAAATTCGCTGGGTGTATAGTCTACCAACAAAGAGTGGCATGCTCTAACCCCTGTGCCATCCAGGCTTACCATGTCGCTTCCAGAGCCATTCTCGTCTGGGACCTTTGTGACGGAAAATGTCTGAATCCACAATATTGTGGGTGAAGGTAAGAAATGTGCCAGTTGTATAAAACAGAAACAGGTGAGGCGCTGCTGGGAGTTGAACCCAGGATCTCCTGTTTACAAGACAGGCGCTTTCAACCAGCTAAGCCACAGCACCTCTGAATGGCCAATAGTTGATTCAACTACTCGAAGCCACTAAGCGTGAAGGATCGGCCTCCATAATGTAAACACGCCCAACGTGGGGCTCGAACCCACGACCCTGAGATTAAGAGCCTCATGCTCTACCGACTGAGCTAGCCGGGCTTACTGCTTTGCAGCTACAGGCATTCTGGTCGGGGGCCTTTGTGGCAGTTATTGTTTCAAACGCTTGGCCTGTGTCCACAAGGCTGACATTTTGTCCAGACACCGTTTCAAATGACTGTTTCAAATTCGCTGGGTGTATAGTCTACCAACAAAGAGTGGCATGCTCTAACCCCTGTGCCATCCAGGCTTACCATGTTGCTTCCAGAGGCATTCTCGTCGGGGACCTTTGTGACGGAAAATGTCTGAATCCACAATATTGTGGGTGAAGATAAAAAATGTGCCAGTTGTATAAAACAGAAACAGGTGAGGCGCTGCTGGGAGTTGAACCCAGGATCTCCTGTTTACAAGACAGGCGCTTTCAACCAGCTAAGCCACAGCACCTCTGACTGGGCAATAGTTGATTCAACTACTCGAAGCCACTAAGCGTGAAGGATCGGCCTCCATAATGTAAACACGCCCAACGTGGGGCTCGAACCCACGACCCTGAGATTAAGAGTCTCATGCTCTACCGACTGAGCTAGCCGGGCTTACTGCTTTGCAGCTACAGGCATTCTGGTCGGGGGCCTTTGTGGCAGTTATTGTTTCAAACGCTTGGCCTGTGTCCACAAGGCTGACATTTTGTCCAGACACCGTTTCAAATGACTGTTTCAAATTCGCTGGGTGTATAGTCTACCAACAAAGAGTGGCATGCTCTAACCCCTGTGCCATCCAGGCTTACCATGTTGCTTCCAGAGGCATTCTCGTCGGGGACCTTTGTGACGGAAAATGTCTGAATCCACAATATTGTGGGTGAAGAAAAAAAATGTGCCAGTTGTATAAAACAGAAACAGGTGAGGCGCTGCTGGGAGTTGAACCCAGGATCTCCTGTTTACAAGACAGGCGCTTTCAACCAGCTAAGCCACAGCACCTCTGACTGGGAAATAGTTGATTCAACTACTCGAAGCCACTAAGCGTGAAGGATCGGCCTCCATAATGTAAACACGCCCAACGTGGGGCTCGAACCCACGACCCTGAGATTAAGAGTCTCATGCTCTACCGACTGAGCTAGCCGGGCTTACTGCTTGGCAGCTACAGGCATTCTGGTCGGGGGCCTTTGTGGCAGTTATTGTTTCAAACGCTTGGCCTGTGTCCACAAGGCTGACATTTTGTCCAGACACCGTTTCAAATGACTGTTTCAAATTCGCTGGGTGTATAGTCTACCAACAAAGAGTGGCATGCTCTAACCCCTGTGCCATCCAGGCTTACCATGTCGCTTCCAGAGCCATTCTCGTCTGGGACCTTTGTGACGGAAAATGTCTGAATCCACAATATTGTGGGTGAAGGTAAGAAATGTGCCAGTTGTATAAAACAGAAACAGGTGAGGCGCTGCTGGGAGTTGAACCCAGGATCTCCTGTTTACAAGACAGGCGCTTTCAACCAGCTAAGCCACAGCACCTCTGAATGGCCAATAGTTGATTCAACTACTCGAAGCCACTAAGCGTGAAGGATCGGCCTCCATAATGTAAACACGCCCAACGTGGGGCTCGAACCCACGACCCTGAGATTAAGAGTCTCATGCTCTACCGACTGAGCTAGCCGGGCTTACTGTTTGGCAGCTACAGGCATTCTGGTCGGGGGCCTTTGTGGCAGTTATTGTTTCAAACGCTTGGCCTGTGTCCACAAGGCTGACATTTTGTCCAGACACCGTTTCAAATGACTGTTTCAAATTCGCTGGGTGTATAGTCTACCAACAAAGAGTGGCATGCTCTAACCCCTGTGCCATCCAGGCTTACCATGTTGCTTCCAGAGGCTTTCTCGTCGGGGACCTTTGTGACGGAAAACGTCTGCATCCACAATATTGTGGGTGAAGGTAAGAAATGTGCCAGTCGTATAAAACAGACACAGGTGAGGCGCTGCTGGGAATTGAACCCAGGATCTCCTGTTTACAAGACAGGCGCTTTCAACCAGCTAAGCCACAGCACCTCTGAATGGCCAATAGTTGATTCAACTACTCGAAGCCACTAAGCGTGAAGGATCGGCCTCCATAATGTAAACACGCCCAACGTGGGGCTCGAACCCACGACCCTGAGATTAAGAGTCTCATGCTCTACCGACTGAGCTAGCCGGGCTTACTGCTTTACAGCTACAGGCATTCTGGTCAGGGAACTTTGTGGCAGTTATTGTTTCAAACGCTTGGCCTGTGTCCACAAGGCTGACATTTTGTCCAGACACTGTTTCAAATGACTGTTTCAAATTTGCTGGGTGTATAGTCTACCAACAAAGAATGGCATGCTCTAACCCCTGTGCCATCCAGGCTTACCATGTCGCTTCCAGAGGCATTCTCGTCGGGGACCTTTGTGACGGAAAACGTCTGAATCCACAATATTGTGGGTGAAGGTAAAAAATTTGCCAGTTGTATAAAACAGACACAGGTGAGGCACTGCTGGGAGTTGAACCCAGGATCTCCTGTTTACAAGACAGGCGCTTTCAACCAGCTAAGCCACAGCACCTCTGAATGCGCAATAGTTGATTCAACTACTCGAAGCCACTAAGCGTGAAGGATCGGCCTCCATAATGTAAACACGCCCAACGTGGGGCTCGAACCCACGACCCTGAGATTAAGAGCCTCATGCTCTACCGACTGAGCTAGCCGGGCTTACTGCTTTGCAGCTACAGGCATTCTGGTCGGGGGCCTTTGTGGCAGTTATTGTTTCAAACGCTTGGCCTGTGTCCACAAGGCTGACATTTTGTCCAGACACCGTTTCAAATGACTGTTTCAAATTCGCTGGGTGTATAGTCTACCAACAAAGAGTGGCATGCTCTAACCCCTGTGCCATCCAGGCTTACCATGTTGCTTCCAGAGCCATTCTCGTCTGGGACCTTTGTGACGGAAAATGTCTGAATCCACAATATTGTGGGTGAAGGTAAGAAATGTGCCAGTTGTATAAAACAGAAACAGGTGAGGCGCTGCTGGGAGTTGAACCCAGGATCTCCTGTTTACAAGACAGGCGCTTTCAACCAGCTAAGCCACAGCACCTCTGAATGGCCAATAGTTGATTCAACTACTCGAAGCCACTAAGCGTGAAGGATCGGCCTCCATAATGTAAACACGCCCAACGTGGGGCTCGAACCCACGACCCTGAGATTAAGAGTCTCATGCTCTACCGACTGAGCTAGCCGGGCTTACTGTTTGGCAGCTACAGGCATTCTGGTCGGGGGCCTTTGTGGCAGTTATTGTTTCAAACGCTTGGCCTGTGTCCACAAGGCTGACATTTTGTCCAGACACCGTTTCAAATGACTGTTTCAAATTTGCTGGGTGTATAGTCTACCAACAAAGAGTGGCATGCTCTAACCCCTGTGCCATCCAGGCTTACCATGTTGCTTCCAGAGGCTTTCTCGTCGGGGACCTTTGTGACGGAAAACGTCTGCATCCACAATATTGTGGGTGAAGGTAAGAAATGTGCCAGTCGTATAAAACAGACACAGGTGAGGCGCTGCTGGGAATTGAACCCAGGATCTCCTGTTTACAAGACAGGCGCTTTCAACCAGCTAAGCCACAGCACCTCTGACTGGGAAATAGTTGATTCAACTACTCGAAGCCACTAAGCGTGAAGGATCGGCCTCCATAATGTAAACACGCCCAACGTGGGGCTCGAACCCACGACCCTGAGATTAAGAGTCTCATGCTCTACCGACTGAGCTAGCCGGGCTTACTGCTTGGCAGCTACAGGCATTCTGGTCGGGGGCCTTTGTGGCAGTTATTGTTTCAAACGCTTGGCCTGTGTCCACAAGGCTGACATTTTGTCCAGACACCGTTTCAAATGACTGTTTCAAATTCGCTGGGTGTATAGTCTACCAACAAAGAGTGGCATGCTCTAACCCCTGTGCCATCCAGGCTTACCATGTCGCTTCCAGAGCCATTCTCGTCTGGGACCTTTGTGACGGAAAATGTCTGAATCCACAATATTGTGGGTGAAGATAAAAAATGTGCCAGTTGTATAAAATAGACGCAGGTGAGGCGCTGCTGGGAGTTGAACCCAGGATCTCCTGTTTACGAGACAGGCGCTTTCAACCAGCTAAGCCACAGAACCTCTGAATGAGCAATAGTTGATTCAACTACTCGAAGCCCCTCAGCGTGAAGGATCGGCCTCCATAATGTAAACACGCCCAACGTGGGGCTCGAACCCACGACCCTGAGATTAAGAGTCTCATGCTCTACCGACTGAGCTAGCCGGGCTTACTGCTTTGCAGCTACAGGCATTCTGGTCGGGGAACTTTGTGGCAGTTATTGTTTCAAACGCTTGGCCTGTGTCCACAAGGCTGACATTTTGTCCAGACACTGTTTCAAATGACTGTTTCAAATTCGCTGGGTGTATAGTCTACCAACAAAGAGTGGCATGCTCTAACCCCTGTGCCATCCAGGCTTACTATGTCGCTTCCGGAGGCATTCTCGTCGGGGACCTTTGTGACGGAAAATGTCTGAATCCACAATATTGTGGGTGAAGATAAAAAATGTGCCAGTTGTATAAAACAGAAACAGGTGAGGCGCTGCTGGGAGTTGAACCCAGGATCTCCTGTTTACAAGACAGGCGCTTTCAACCAGCTAAGCCACAGCACCTCTGAATGGCCAATAGTTGATTCAACTACTCGAAGCCACTAAGCGTGAAGGATCGGCCTCCATAATGTAAACACGCCCAACGTGGGGCTCGAACCCACGACCCTGAGATTAAGAGTCTCATGCTCTACCGACTGAGCTAGCCGGGCTTACTGCTTTGCAGCTACAGGCATTCTGGTCGGGGGCCTTTGTGGCAGTTATTGTTTCAAACGCTTGGCCTGTGTCCACAAGGCTGACATTTTGTCCAGACACCGTTTCAAATGACTGTTTCAAATTCGCTGGGTGTATAGTCTACCAACAAAGAGTGGCATGCTCTAACCCCTGTGCCATCCAGGCTTACCATGTTGCTTCCAGAGGCATTCTCGTCGGGGACCTTTGTGATGGAAAACGTCTGAATCCACAATATTGTGGGTGAAGATAAAAAATGTGCCAGTTGTATAAAATAGACGCAGGTGAGGCGCTGCTGGGAGTTGAACCCAGGATCTCCTGTTTACGAGACAGGCGCTTTCAACCAGCTAAGCCACAGCACCTCTGAATGGCCAATAGTTGATTCAACTACTCGAAGCCTCTCAGCGTGAAGGATCGGCCTCCATAATGTAAACACGCCCAACGTGGGGCTCGAACCCACGACCCTGAGATTAAGAGTCTCATGCTCTACCGACTGAGCTAGCCGGGCTTACTGCTTTGCAGCTACAGGCATTCTGGTCGGGGGCCTTTGTGGCAGTTATTGTTTCAAACGCTTGGCCTGTGTCCACAAGGCTGACATTTTGTCCAGACACCGTTTCAAATGACTGTTTCAAATTCGCTGGGTGTATAGTCTACCAACAAAGAGTGGCATGCTCTAACCCCTGTGCCATCCAGGCTTACCATGTCGCTTCCGGAGGCATTCTCGTCGGGGACCTTTGTGACGGAAAATGTCTGAATCCACAATATTGTGGGTGAAGATAAAAAATGTGCCAGTTGTATAAAACAGAAACAGGTGAGGCGCTGCTGGGAGTTGAACCCAGGATCTCCTGTTTACAAGACAGGCGCTTTCAACCAGCTAAGCCACAGCACCTCTGAATGGCCAATAGTTGATTCAACTACTCGAAGCCACTAAGCGTGAAGGATCGGCCTCCATAATGTAAACACGCCCAACGTGGGGCTCGAACCCACGACCCTGAGATTAAGAGTCTCATGCTCTACCGACTGAGCTAGCCGGGCTTACCGCTTTGCAGCTACAGGCATTCTGGTCGGGGGCCTTTGTGGCAGTTATTGTTTCAAACACTTGGCCTGTGTCCACAAGGCTGACATTTTGTCCAGACACCGTTTCAAATGACTGTTTCAAATTCGCTGGGTGTATAGTCTACCAACAAAGAGTGGCATGCTCTAACCCCTGTGCCATCCAGGCTTACCATGTCGCTTCCAGAGCCATTCTCGTCTGGGACCTTTGTGACGGAAAATGTCTGAATCCACAATATTGTGGGTGAAGGTAAGAAATGTGCCAGTTGTATAAAACAGACACAGGTGAGGCGCTGCTGGGAGTTGAACCCAGGATCTCCTGTTTACAAGACAGGCGCTTTCAACCAGCTAAGCCACAGCACCTCTGAATGGCCAATAGTTGATTCAACTACTCGAAGCCACTAAGCGTGAAGGATCGGCCTCCATAATGTAAACACGCCCAACGTGGGGCTCGAACCCACGACCCTGAGATTAAGAGTCTCATGCTCTACCGACTGAGCTAGCCGGGCTTACCGCTTTGCAGCTACAGGCATTCTGGTCGGGGGCCTTTGTGGCAGTTATTGTTTCAAACGCTTGGCCTGTGTCCACAAGGCTGACATTTTGTCCAGACACCGTTTCAAATGACTGTTTCAAATTCGCTGGGTGTATAGTCTACCAACAAAGAGTGGCATGCTCTAACCCCTGTGCCATCCAGGCTTACCATGTCGCTTCCAGAGCCATTCTCGTCTGGGACCTTTGTGACGGAAAATGTCTGAATCCACAATATTGTGGGTGAAGGTAAGAAATGTGCCAGTTGTATAAAACAGACACAGGTAAGGCGCTGCTGGGAGTTGAACCCAGGATCTCCTGTTTACAAGACAGGCGCTTTCAACCAGCTAAGCCACAGCACCTCTGAATGGCCAATAGTTGATTCAACTACTCGAAGCCACTAAGCGTGAAGGATCGGCCTCCATAATGTAAACACACCCAACGTGGGGCTCGAACCCACGACCCTGAGATTAAGAGTCTCATGCTCTACCGACTGAGCTAGCCGGGCTTACTGCTTTGCAGCTACAGGCATTCTGGTCGGGGGCCTTTGTGGCAGTTATTGTTTCAAACGCTTGGCCTGTGTCCACAAGGCTGACATTTTGTCCAGACACCGTTTCAAATGACTGTTTCAAATTCGCTGGGTGTATAGTCTACCAACAAAGAGTGGCATGCTCTAACCCCTGTGCCATCCAGGCTTACCATGTCGCTTCCAGAGCCATTCTCGTCTGGGACCTTTGTGACGGAAAATGTCTGAATCCACAATATTGTGGGTGAAGGTAAGAAATGTGCCAGTTGTATAAAACAGACACAGGTGAGGCGCTGCTGGGAGTTGAACCCAGGATCTCCTGTTTACAAGACAGGCGCTTTCAACCAGCTAAGCCACAGCACCTCTGAATGGCCAATAGTTGATTCAACTACTCGAAGCCACTAAGCGTGAAGGATCGGCCTCCATAATGTAAACACGCCCAACGTGGGGCTCGAACGCACGACCCTGAGATTAAGAGTCTCATGCTCTACTGACTGAGCTAGCCGGGCTTACTGCTTTGCAGCTACAGGCATTCTGGTCGGGGGCCTTTGTGGCAGTTATTGTTTCAAACGCTTGGCCTGTGTCCACAAGGCTGACATTTTGTCCAGACACCGTTTCAAATGACTGTTTCAAATTCGCTGGGTGTATAGTCTACCAACAAAGAGTGGCATGCTCTAACCCCTGTGCCATCCAGGCTTACCATGTCGCTTCCAGAGGCATTCTCGTCGGGGACCTTTGTGACGGAAAATGTCTGAATCCACAATATTGTGGGTGAAGATAAAAAATGTGCCAGTTGTATAAAACAGAAACAGGTGAGGCGCTGCTGGGAGTTGAACCCAGGATCTCCTGTTTACAAGACAGGCGCTTTCAACCAGCTAAGCCACAGCACCTCTGAATGGCCAATAGTTGATTCAACTACTCGAAGCCACTAAGCGTGAAGGATCGGCCTCCATAATGTAAACACGCCCAACGTGGGGCTCGAACCCACGACCCTGAGATTAAGAGTCTCATGCTCTACCGACTGAGCTAGCCGGGCTTACTGCTTTGCAGCTACAGGCATTCTGGTCGGGGGCCTTTGTGGCAGTTATTGTTTCAAACGCTTGGCCTGTGTCCACAAGGCTGACATTTTGTCCAGACACCGTTTCAAATGACTGTTTCAAATTCGCTGGGTGTATAGTCTACCAACAAAGAGTGGCATGCTCTAACCCCTGTGCCATCCAGGCTTACCATGTCGCTTCCGGAGGCATTCTCGTCTGGGACCTTTGTGACGGAAAACGTCTGAATCCACAATATTGTGGGTGAAGGTAAGAAATGTGCCAGTTGTATAAAACAGACACAGGTGAGGCGCTGCTGGGAGTTGAACCCAGGATCTCCTGTTTACAAGACAGGCGCTTTCAACCAGCTAAGCCACAGCACCTCTGAATGGCCAATAGTTGATTTACTACTCGAAGCCACTAAGCGTGAAGGATCGGCCTCCATAATGTAAACACGCCCAACGTGGGGCTCGAACCCACGACCCTGAGATTAAGAGTCTTATGCTCTACCGACTGAGCTAGCCGGGCTTACCGCTTGGCAGCTACAGGCATTCTGGTCGGGGGCCTCTGTGGCAGTTATTGTTTCAAACGCTTGGCCTGTGTCCACAAGGCTGACATTTTGTCCAGACACTGTTTCAAATGACTGTTTCAAATTCGCTGGGTGTATAGTCTACCAACAAAGAGTGGCATGCTCTAACCCCTGTGCCATCCAGGCTTACTATGTCGCTTCCGGAGGCATTCTCGTCGGGGACCTTTGTGACGGAAAATGTCTGAATCCACAATATTGTGGGTGAAGATAAAAAATGTGCCAGTTGTATAAAACAGAAACAGGTGAGGCGCTGCTGGGAGTTGAACCCAGGATCTCCTGTTTACAAGACAGGCGCTTTCAACCAGCTAAGCCACAGCACCTCTGAATGGCCAATAGTTGATTCAACTACTCGAAGCCACTAAGCGTGAAGGATCGGCCTCCATAATGTAAACACGCCCAACGTGGGGCTCGAACCCACGACCCTGAGATTAAGAGTCTCATGCTCTACCGACTGAGCTAGCCGGGCTTACTGCTTTGCAGCTACAGGCATTCTGGTCGGGGGCCTTTGTGGCAGTTATTGTTTCAAACGCTTGGCCTGTGTCCACAAGGCTGACATTTTGTCCAGACACCGTTTCAAATGACTGTTTCAAATTCGCTGGGTGTATAGTCTACCAACAAAGAGTGGCATGCTCTAACCCCTGTGCCATCCAGGCTTACCATGTCGCTTCCGGAGGCATTCTCGTCTGGGACCTTTGTGACGGAAAACGTCTGAATCCACAATATTGTGGGTGAAGGTAAGAAATGTGCCAGTTGTATAAAACAGACACAGGTGAGGCGCTGCTGGGAGTTGAACCCAGGATCTCCTGTTTACAAGACAGGCGCTTTCAACCAGCTAAGCCACAGCACCTCTGAATGGCCAATAGTTGATTCAACTACTCGAAGCCACTAAGCGTGAAGGATCGGCCTCCATAATGTAAACACGCCCAACGTGGGGCTCGAACCCACGACCCTGAGATTAAGAGTCTCATGCTCTACCGACTGAGCTAGCCGGGCTTACCGCTTGGCAGCTACAGGCATTCTGGTCGGGGGCCTTTGTGGCAGTTATTGTTTCAAACGCTTGGCCTGTGTCCACAAGGCTGACATTTTGTCCAGACACCGTTTCAAAGGACTGTTTCAAATTCGCTGGGTGTATAGTCTACCAACAAAGAGTGGCATGCTCTAACCCCTGTGCCATCCAGGCTTACCATGTCGCTTCCAGAGGCATTCTCGTCGGGGACCTTTGTGATGGAAAACGTCTGAATCCACAATATTGTGGGTGAAGATAAAAAATGTGCCAGTTGTATAAAATAGACGCAGGTGAGGCGCTGCTGGGAGTTGAACCCAGGATCTCCTGTTTACGAGACAGGCGCTTTCAACCAGCTAAGCCACAGCACCTCTGAATGGCCAATAGTTGATTCAACTACTCGAAGCCTCTCAGCGTGAAGGATCGGCCTCCATAATGTAAACACGCCCAACGTGGGGCTCGAACCCACGACCCTGAGATTAAGAGTCTCATGCTCTACCGACTGAGCTAGCCGGGCTTACTGCTTTGCAGCTACAGGCATTCTGGTCGGGGAACTTTGTGGCAGTTATTGTTTCAAACGCTTGGCCTGTGTCCACAAGGCTGACATTTTGTCCAGACACTGTTTCAAATGACTGTTTCAAATTCGCTGGGTGTATAGTCTACCAACAAAGAGTGGCATGCTCTAACCCCTGTGCCATCCAGGCTTACTATGTCGCTTCCGGAGGCATTCTCGTCGGGGACCTTTGTGACGGAAAATGTCTGAATCCACAATATTGTGGGTGAAGATAAAAAATGTGCCAGTTGTATAAAACAGAAACAGGTGAGGCGCTGCTGGGAGTTGAACCCAGGATCTCCTGTTTACAAGACAGGCGCTTTCAACCAGCTAAGCCACAGCACCTCTGAATGGCCAATAGTTGATTCAACTACTCGAAGCCACTAAGCGTGAAGGATCGGCCTCCATAATGTAAACACGCCCAACGTGGGGCTCGAACCCACGACCCTGAGATTAAGAGTCTCATGCTCTACCGACTGAGCTAGCCGGGCTTACTGCTTTGCAGCTACAGGCATTCTGGTCGGGGGCCTTTGTGGCAGTTATTGTTTCAAACGCTTGGCCTGTGTCCACAAGGCTGACATTTTGTCCAGACACCGTTTCAAATGACTGTTTCAAATTCGCTGGGTGTATAGTCTACCAACAAAGAGTGGCATGCTCTAACCCCTGTGCCATCCAGGCTTACCATGTCGCTTCCGGAGGCATTCTCGTCTGGGACCTTTGTGACGGAAAACGTCTGAATCCACAATATTGTGGGTGAAGGTAAGAAATGTGCCAGTTGTATAAAACAGACACAGGTGAGGCGCTGCTGGGAGTTGAACCCAGGATCTCCTGTTTACAAGACAGGCGCTTTCAACCAGCTAAGCCACAGCACCTCTGAATGGCCAATAGTTGATTTACTACTCGAAGCCACTAAGCGTGAAGGATCGGCCTCCATAATGTAAACACGCCCAACGTGGGGCTCGAACCCACGACCCTGAGATTAAGAGTCTTATGCTCTACCGACTGAGCTAGCCGGGCTTACTGCTTGGCAGCTACAGGCATTCTGGCCGGGGGCCTTTGTGGCAGTTATTGTTTCAAACGCTTGGCCTGTGTCCACAAGGCTGACATTTTGTCCAGACACTGTTTCAAATGACTGTTTCAAATTCGCTGGGTGTATAGTCTACCAACAAAGAGTGGCATGCTCTAACCCCTGTGCCATCCAGGCTTACCATGTTGCTTCCAGAGGCATTCTCGTCGGGGACCTTTGTGACGGAAAATGTCTGAATCCACAATATTGTGGGTGAAGATAAAAAATGTGCCAGTTGTATAAAACAGACACAGGTGAGGCGCTGCTGGGAGTTGAACCCAGGATCTCCTGTTTACAAGACAGGCACTTTCAACCAGCTAAGCCACAGCACCTCTGAATGGCCAATAGTTGATTCAACTACTCGAAGCCACTAAGCGTGAAGGATCGGCCTCCATAATGTAAACACGCCCAACGTGGGACTCGAACCCACGACCCTGAGATTAAGAGTCTCATGCTCTACCGACTGAGCTAGCCGGGCTTACTGCTTTGCAGCTACAGGCATTCTGGTCGGGGGCCTTTGTGGCAGTTATTGTTTCAAACGCTTGGCCTGTGTCCACAAGGCTGACATTTTGTCCAGACACCGTTTCAAATGACTGTTTCAAATTCGCTGGGTGTATAGTCTACCAACAAAGAGTGGCATGCTCTAACCCCTGTGCCATCCAGGCTTACCATGTCGCTTCCAGAGCCATTCTCGTCTGGGACCTTTGTGACGGAAAATGTCTGAATCCACAATATTGTGGGTGAAGGTAAGAAATGTGCCAGTTGTATACAACAGACACAGGTGAGGCGCTGCTGGGAGTTGAACCCAGGATCTCCTGTTTACAAGACAGGCGCTTTCAACCAGCTAAGCCACAGCACCTCTGAATGGCCAATAGTTGATTCAACTACTCGAAGCCACTAAGCGTGAAGGATCGGCCTCCATAATGTAAACACGCCCAACGTGGGGCTCGAACCCACGACCCTGAGATTAAGAGTCTCATGCTCTACCGACTGAGCTAGCCGGGCTTACCGCTTGGCAGCTACAGGCATTCTGGTCGGGGGCCTTTGTGGCAGTTATTGTTTCAAACGCTTGGCCTGTGTCCACAAGGCTGACATTTTGTCCAGACACCGTTTCAAATGACTGTTTCAAATTCGCTGGGTGTATAGTCTACCAACAAAGAGTGGCATGCTCTAACCCCTGTGCCATCCAGGCTTACCATGTCGCTTCCGGAGGCATTCTCGTCTGGGACCTTTGTGACGGAAAACGTCTGAATCCACAATATTGTGGGTGAAGGTAAGAAATGTGCCAGTTGTATAAAACAGACACAGGTGAGGCGCTGCTGGGAGTTGAACCCAGGATCTCCTGTTCACAAGACAGGCGCTTTCAACCAGCTAAGCCACAGCACCTCTGAATGGCCAATAGTTGATTCAACTACTCGAAGCCACTAAGCGTGAAGGATCGGCCTCCATAATGTAAACACGCCCAACGTGGGGCTCGAACCCACGACCCTGAGATTAAGAGTCTCATGCTCTACTGACTGAGCTAGCCGGGCTTACTGCTTTGCAGCTACAGGCATTCTGGTCGGGGGCCTTTGTGGCAGTTATTGTTTCAAACGCTTGGCCTGTGTCCACAAGGCTGACATTTTGTCCAGACACCGTTTCAAATGACTGTTTCAAATTCGCTGGGTGTATAGTCTACCAACAAAGAGTGGCATGCTCTAACCCCTGTGCCATCCAGGCTTACCATGTCGCTTCCAGAGGCATTCTCGTCGGGGACCTTTGTGACGGAAAATGTCTGAATCCACAATATTGTGGGTGAAGATAAAAAATGTGCCAGTTGTATAAAACAGAAACAGGTGAGGCGCTGCTGGGAGTTGAACCCAGGATCTCCTGTTTACAAGACAGGCGCTTTCAACCAGCTAAGCCACAGCACCTCTGAATGGCCAATAGTTGATTCAACTACTCGAAGCCACTAAGCGTGAAGGATCGGCCTCCATAATGTAAACACGCCCAACGTGGGGCTCAAACCCACGACCCTGAGATTAAGAGTCTCATGCTCTACCGACTGAGCTAGCCGGGCTTACTGCTTTGCAGCTACAGGCATTCTGGTCGGGGGCCTTTGTGGCAGTTATTGTTTCAAACGCTTGGCCTGTGTCCACAAGGCTGACATTTTGTCCAGACACCGTTTCAAATGACTGTTTCAAATTTGCTGGGTGTATAGTCTACCAACAAAGAGTGGCATGCTCTAACCCCTGTGCCATCCAGGCTTACCATGTCGCTTCCAGAGGCATTCTCGTCGGGGACCTTTGTGACGGAAAATGTCTGAATCCACAATATTGTGGGTGAAGGTAAGAAATGTGCCAGTTGTATAAAACAGAAACAGGTGAGGCGCTGCTGGGAGTTGAACCCAAGATCTCCTGTTTACAAGACAGGCGCTTTCAACCAGCTAAGCCACAGCACCTCTGAATGGCCAATAGTTGATTCAACTACTCGAAGCCACTAAGCGTGAAGGATCGGCCTCCATAATGTAAACACGCCCAACGTGGGGCTCGAACCCACGACCCTGAGATTAAGAGTCTCATGCTCTACCGACTGAGCTAGCCGGGCTTACTGCTTTGCAGCTACAGGCATTCTGGTCGGGGGCCTTTGTGGCAGTTATTGTTTCAAACGCTTGGCCTGTGTCCACAAGGCTGACATTTTGTCCAGACACCGTTTCAAATGACTGTTTCAAATTCGCTGGGTGTATAGTCTACCAACAAAGAGTGGCATGCTCTAACCCCTGTGCCATCCAGGCTTACCATGTCGCTTCCAGAGCCATTCTCGTCTGGGACCTTTGTGACGGAAAATGTCTGAATCCACAATATTGTGGGTGAAGGTAAGAAATGTGCCAGTTGTATAAAACAGACACAGGTGAGGCGCTGCTGGGAGTTGAACCCAGGATCTCCTGTTTACAAGACAGGCGCTTTCAACCAGCTAAGCCACAGCACCTCTGAATGGCCAATAGTTGATTCAACTACTCGAAGCCACTAAGCGTGAAGGATCGGCCTCCATAATGTAAACACGCCCAACGTGGGGCTCGAACCCACGACCCTGAGATTAAGAGTCTCATGCTCTACCGACTGAGCTAGCCGGGCTTACTGCTTTGCAGCTACAGGCATTCTGGTCGGGGGCCTTTGTGGCAGTTATTGTTTCAAACGCTTGGCCTGTGTCCACAAGGCTGACATTTTGTCCAGACACCGTTTCAAATGACTGTTTCAAATTCGCTGGGTGTATAGTCTACCAACAAAGAGTGGCATGCTCTAACCCCTGTGCCATCCAGGCTTACCATGTCGCTTCCAGAGCCATTCTCGTCTGGGACCTTTGTGACGGAAAATGTCTGAATCCACAATATTGTGGGTGAAGGTAAGAAATGTGCCAGTTGTATAAAACAGACACAGGTGAGGCGCTGCTGGGAGTTGAACCCAGGATCTCCTGTTTACAAGACAGGCGCTTTCAACCAGCTAAGCCACAGCACCTCTGAATGGCCAATAGTTGATTCAACTACTCGAAGCCACTAAGCGTGAAGGATCGGCCTCCATAATGTAAACACACCCAACGTGGGGCTCGAACCCACGACCCTGAGATTAAGAGTCTCATGCTCTACCGACTGAGCTAGCCGGGCTTACTGGTTTGCAGCTACAGGCATTCTGGTCGGGGGCCTTTGTGGCAGTTATTGTTTCAAACGCTTGGCCTGTGTCCACAAGGCTGACATTTTGTCCAGACACCATTTCAAATGACTGTTTCAAATTCGCTGGGTGTATAGTCTACCAACAAAGAGTGGCATGCTCTAACCCCTGTGCCATCCAGGCTTACCATGTCGCTTCCAGAGGCATTCTCGTCTGGGACCTTTGTGACGGAAAATGTCTGAATCCACAATATTGTGGGTGAAGGTAAGAAATGTGCCAGTTGTATAAAACAGACACAGGTGAGGCGCTGCTGGGAGTTGAACCCAGGATCTCCTGTTCACAAGACAGGCGCTTTCAACCAGCTAAGCCACAGCACCTCTGAATGGCCAATAGTTGATTCAACTACTCGAAGCCACTAAGCGTGAAGGATCGGCCTCCATAATGTAAACACACCCAACGTGGGGCTCGAACCCACGACCCTGAGATTAAGAGTCTCATGCTCTACCGACTGAGCTAGCCGGGCTTACTGCTTGGCAGCTACAGGCATTTTGGTCGGGGGCCTTTGTGGCAGTTATTGTTTCAAACGCTTGGCCTGTGTCCACAAGGCTGACATTTTGTCCAGACACCGTTTCAAATGACTGTTTCAAATTCGCTGGGTGTATAGTCTACCAACAAAGAGTGGCATGCTCTAACCCCTGTGCCATCCAGGCTTACCATGTTGCTTCCAAAGGCATTCTCGTCGGGGACCTTTGTGACGGAAAATGTCTGAATCCACAATATTGTGGGTGAAGATAAAAAATGTGCCAGTTGTATAAAACAGAAACAGGTGAGGCGCTGCTGGGAGTTGAACCCAGGATCTCCTGTTTACAAGACAGGCACTTTCAACCAGCTAAGCCACAGCACCTCTGAATGGCCAATAGTTGATTCAACTACTCGAAGCCACTAAGCGTGAAGGATCGGCCTCCATAATGTAAACACGCCCAACGTGGGGCTCGAACCCACGACCCTGAGATTAAGAGTCTCATGCTCTACCGACTGAGCTAGCCGGGCTTACTGCTTTGCAGCTACAGGCATTCTGGTCGGGGGCCTTTGTGGCAGTTATTGTTTCAAACGCTTGGCCTGTGTCCACAAGGCTGACATTTTGTCCAGACACCGTTTCAAATGACTGTTTCAAATTCGCTGGGTGTATAGTCTACCAACAAAGAGTGGCATGCTCTAACCCCTGTGCCATCCAGGCTTACCATGTCGCTTCCAGAGCCATTCTTGTCTGGGACCTTTGTGACGGAAAATGTCTGAATCCACAATATTGTGGGTGAAGGTAAGAAATGTGCCAGTTGTATAAAACAGACACAGGTGAGGCGCTGCTGGGAGTTGAACCCAGGATCTCCTGTTTACAAGACAGGCGCTTTCAACCAGCTAAGCCACAGCACCTCTGAATGGCCAATAGTTGATTCAACTACTCGAAGCCACTAAGCGTGAAGGATCGGCCTCCATAATGTAAACACGCCCAACGTGGGGCTCGAACCCACGACCCTGAGATTAAGAGTCTCATGCTCTACCGACTGAGCTAGCCGGGCTTACTGCTTGGCAGCTACAGGCATTCTGGTCGGGGGCCTTTGTGGCAGTTATTGTTTCAAACGCTTGGCCTGTGTCCACAAGGCTGACATTTTGTCCAGACACCGTTTCAAATGACTGTTTCAAATTCGCTGGGTGTATAGTCTACCAACAAAGAGTGGCATGCTCTAACCCCTGTGCCATCCAGGCTTACCATGTCGCTTCCAGAGGCATTCTCGTCTGGGACCTTTGTGACGGAAAATGTCTGAATCCACAATATTGTGGGTGAAGGTAAGAAATGTGCCAGTTGTATAAAACAGACACAGGTGAGGCGCTGCTGGGAGTTGAACCCAGGATCTCCTGTTTACAAGACAGGCGCTTTCAACCAGCTAAGCCACAGCACCTCTGAATGGCCAATAGTTGATTCAACTACTCGAAGCCACTAAGCATGAAGGATCGGCCTCCATAATGTAAACACGCCCAACGTGGGGCTCGAACCCACGACCCTGAGATTAAGAGTCTCATGCTCTACCGACTGAGCTAGCCGGGCTTACTGCTTGGCAGCTACAGGCATTCTGGTCGGGGGCCTTTGTGGCAGTTATTGTTTCAAACTTGGCCTGTGTCCACAAGGCTGACATTTTGTCCAGACACCGTTTCAAATGACTGTTTCAAATTCGCTGGGTGTATAGTCTACCAACAAAGAGTGGCATGCTCTAACCCCTGAGCCATCCAGGCTTACCATGTTGCTTCCAGAGGCATTCTCGTCGGGGACCTTTGTGACGGAAAATGTCTGAATCCACAATATTGTGGGTGAAGGTAAGAAATGTGCCAGTTGTATAAAACAGACACAGGTGAGGCGCTGCTTGGAGTTGAACCCAGGATCTCCTGTTTACAAGACAGGCGCTTTCAACCAGCTAAGCCACAGCACCTCTGAATGGCCAATAGTTGATTCAACTACTCGAAGCCACTAAGCGTGAAGGATCGGCCTCCATAATGTAAACACGCCCAACGTGGGGCTCGAACCCACGACCCTGAGATTAAGAGTCTCATGCTCTACCGACTGAGCTAGCCGGGCTTACTGCTTGGCAGCTACAGGCATTCTGGTCGGGGGCCTTTGTGGCAGTTATTGTTAAAAAACGCTTGGCCTGTGTCCACAAGGCTGACATTTTGTCCAGACACCGTTTCAAATGACTGTTTCAAATTCGCTGGGTGTATAGTCTACCAACAAAGAGTGGCATGCTCTAACCCCTGTGCCATCCAGGCTTACCATGTTGCTTCCAGAGGCATTCTCGTCGGGGACCTTTGTGACGGAAAATGTCTGAATCCACAATATTGTGGGTGAAGATAAAAAATGTGCCAGTTGTATAAAACAGAAACAGGTGAGGCGCTGCTGGGAGTTGAACCCAGGATCTCCTGTTTACAAGACATGCGCTTTCAACCAGCTAAGCCACAGCACCTCTGAATGGCCAATAGTTGATTCAACTACTCGAAGCCACTAAGCGTGAAGGATCGGCCTCCATAATGTAAACACGCCCAACGTGGGGCTCGAACCCACGACCCTGAGATTAAGAGTCTCATGCTCTACCGACTGAGCTAGCCGGGCTTACTGCTTGGCAGCTACAGGCATTCTGGTCGGGGGCCTTTGTGGCAGTTATTGTTTCAAACGCTTGGCCTGTGTCCACAAGGCTGACATTTTGTCCAGACACCGTTTCAAATGACTGTTTCAAATTCGCTGGGTGTATAGTCTACCAACAAAGAGTGGCATGCTCTAACCCCTGTGCCATCCAGGCTTACCATGTTGCTTCCAGAGGCATTCTCGTCGGGGACCTTTGTGACGGAAAATGTCTGAATCCACAATATTGTGGGTGAAGATAAAAAATGTGCCAGTTGTATAAAACAGAAACAGGTGAGGCGCTGCTGGGAGTTGAGCCCAGGATCTCCTGTTTACAAGACAGGCGCTTTCAACCAGCTAAGCCACAGCACCTCTGAATGGCCAATAGTTGATTCAACTACTCGAAGCCACTAAGCGTGAAGGATCGGCCTCCATAATGTAAACACGCCCAACGTGGGGCTCGAACCCACGACCCTGAGATTAAGAGTCTCATGCTCTACCGACTGAGCTAGCCGGGCTTACTGCTTTGCAGCTACAGGCATTCTGGTCGGGGGCCTTTGTGGCAGTTATTGTTTCAAACGCTTGGCCTGTGTCCACAAGGCTGACATTTTGTCCAGACACCGTTTCAAATGACTGTTTCAAATTTGCTGGGTGTATAGTCTACCAACAAAGAGTGGCATGCTCTAACCCCTGTGCCATCCAGGCTTACCATGTCGCTTCCAGAGGCATTCTCGTCGGGGACCTTTGTGACGGAAAATGTCTGAATCCACAATATTGTGGGTGAAGGTAAGAAATGTGCCAGTTGTATAAAACAGAAACAGGTGAGGCGCTGCTGGGAGTTGAACCCAGGATCTCCTGTTTACAAGACAGGCGCTTTCAACCAGCTAAGCCACAGCACCTCTGAATGGCCAATAGTTGATTCAACTACTCGAAGCCACTAAGCGTGAAGGATCGGCCTCCATAATGTAAACACGCCCAACGTGGGGCTCGAACCCACGACCCTGAGATTAAGAGTCTCATGCTCTACCGACTGAGCTAGCCGGGCTTACTGCTTTGCAGCTACAGGCATTCTGGTCGGGGGCCTTTGTGGCAGTTATTGTTTCAAACGCTTGGCCTGTGTCCACAAGGCTGACATTTTGTCCAGACACCGTTTCAAATGACTGTTTCAAATTCGCTGGGTGTATAGTCTACCAACAAAGAGTGGCATGCTCTAACCCCTGTGCCATCCAGGCTTACCATGTCGCTTCCAGAGCCATTCTCGTCTGGGACCTTTGTGACGGAAAATGTCTGAATCCACAATATTGTGGGTGAAGGTAAGAAATGTGCCAGTTGTATAAAACAGACACAGGTGAGGCGCTGCTGGGAGTTGAACCCAGGATCTCCTGTTTACAAGACAGGCGCTTTCAACCAGCTAAGCCACAGCACCTCTGAATGGCCAATAGTTGATTCAACTACTCGAAGCCACTAAGCGTGAAGGATCGGCCTCCATAATGTAAACACACCCAACGTGGGGCTCGAACCCACGACCCTGAGATTAAGAGTCTCATGCTCTACCGACTGAGCTAGCCGGGCTTACTGGTTTGCAGCTACAGGCATTCTGGTCGGGGGCCTTTGTGGCAGTTATTGTTTCAAACGCTTGGCCTGTGTCCACAAGGCTGACATTTTGTCCAGACACCGTTTCAAATGACTGTTTCAAATTCGCTGGGTGTATAGTCTACCAACAAAGAGTGGCATGCTCTAACCCCTGTGCCATCCAGGCTTACCATGTCGCTTCCAGAGGCATTCTCGTCTGGGACCTTTGTGACGGAAAATGTCTGAATCCACAATATTGTGGGTGAAGGTAAGAAATGTGCCAGTTGTATAAAACAGACACAGGTGAGGCGCTGCTGGGAGTTGAACCCAGGATCTCCTGTTTACAAGACAGGCGCTTTCAACCAGCTAAGCCACAGCACCTCTGAATGGCCAATAGTTGATTCAACTACTCGAAGCCACTAAGCGTGAAGGATCGGCCTCCATAATGTAAACACACCCAACGTGGGGCTCGAACCCACGACCCTGAGATTAAGAGTCTCATGCTCTACCGACTGAGCTAGCCGGGCTTACTGGTTTGCAGCTACAGGCATTCTGGTCGGGGGCCTTTGTGGCAGTTATTGTTTCAAACGCTTGGCCTGTGTCCACAAGGCTGACATTTTGTCCAGACACCGTTTCAAATGACTGTTTCAAATTCGCTGGGTGTATAGTCTACCAACAAAGAGTGGCATGCTCTAACCCCTGTGCCATCCAGGCTTACCATGTCGCTTCCAGAGGCATTCTCGTCTGGGACCTTTGTGACGGAAAATGTCTGAATCCACAATATTGTGGGTGAAGGTAAGAAATGTGCCAGTTGTATAAAACAGACACAGGTGAGGCGCTGCTGGGAGTTGAACCCAGGATCTCCTGTTTACAAGACAGGCGCTTTCAACCAGCTAAGCCACAGCACCTCTGAATAGCCAATAGTTGATTCAACTACTCGAAGCCACTAAGCGTGAAGGATCGGCCTCCATAATGTAAACACACCCAACGTGGGGCTCGAACCCACGACCCTGAGATTAAGAGTCTCATGCTCTACCGACTGAGCTAGCCGGGCTTACTGCTTGGCAGCTACAGGCATTTTGGTCGGGGGCCTTTGTGGCAGTTATTGTTTCAAACGCTTGGCCTGTGTCCACAAGGCTGACATTTTGTCCAGACACCGTTTCAAATGACTGTTTCAAATTCGCTGGGTGTATAGTCTACCAACAAAGAGTGGCATGCTCTAACCCCTGTGCCATCCAGGCTTACCATGTTGCTTCCAGAGGCATTCTCGTCGGGGACCTTTGTGACGGAAAATGTCTGAATCCACAATATTGTGGGTGAAGATAAAAAATGTGCCAGTTGTATAAAACAGAAACAGGTGAGGCGCTGCTGGGAGATGAACCCAGGATCTCCTGTTTACAAGACAGGCACTTTCAACCAGCTAAGCCACAGCACCTCTGAATGGCCAATAGTTGATTCAACTACTCGAAGCCACTAAGCGTGAAGGATCGGCCTCCATAATGTAAACACGCCCAACGTGGGGCTCGAACCCACGACCCTGAGATTAAGAGTCTCATGCTCTACCGACTGAGCTAGCCGGGCTTACTGCTTTGCAGCTACAGGCATTCTGGTCGGGGGCCTTTGTGGCAGTTATTGTTTCAAACGCTTGGCCTGTGTCCACAAGGCTGACATTTTGTCCAGACACCGTTTCAAATGACTGTTTCAAATTCGCTGGGTGTATAGTCTACCAACAAAGAGTGGCATGCTCTAACCCCTGTGCCATCCAGGCTTACCATGTCGCTTCCAGAGCCATTCTTGTCTGGGACCTTTGTGACGGAAAATGTCTGAATCCACAATATTGTGGGTGAAGGTAAGAAATGTGCCAGTTGTATAAAACAGACACAGGTGAGGCGCTGCTGGGAGTTGAACCCAGGATCTCCTGTTTACAAGACAGGCGCTTTCAACCAGCTAAGCCACAGCACCTCTGAATGGCCAATAGTTGATTCAACTACTCGAAGCCACTAAGCGTGAAGGATCGGCCTCCATAATGTAAACACGCCCAACGTGGGGCTCGAACCCACGACCCTGAGATTAAGAGTCTCATGCTCTACCGACTGAGCTAGCCGGGCTTACTGCTTGGCAGCTACAGGCATTCTGGTCGGGGGCCTTTGTGGCAGTTATTGTTTCAAACGCTTGGCCTGTGTCCACAAGGCTGACATTTTGTCCAGACACCGTTTCAAATGACTGTTTCAAATTCGCTGGGTGTATAGTCTACCAACAAAGAGTGGCATGCTCTAACCCCTGTGCCATCCAGGCTTACCATGTCGCTTCCAGAGGCATTCTCGTCTGGGACCTTTGTGACGGAAAATGTCTGAATCCACAATATTGTGGGTGAAGGTAAGAAATGTGCCAGTTGTATAAAACAGACACAGGTGAGGCGCTGCTGGGAGTTGAACCCAGGATCTCCTGTTTACAAGACAGGCGCTTTCAACCAGCTAAGCCACAGCACCTCTGAATGGCCAATAGTTGATTCAACTACTCGAAGCCACTAAGCATGAAGGATCGGCCTCCATAATGTAAACACACCCAACGTGGGGCTCGAACCCACGACCCTGAGATTAAGAGTCTCATGCTCTACCGACTGAGCTAGCCGGGCTTACTGCTTGGCAGCTACAGGCATTCTGGTCGGGGGCCTTTGTGGCAGTTAATGTTTCAAACTTGGCCTGTGTCCACAAGGCTGACATTTTGTCCAGACACCGTTTCAAATGACTGTTTCAAATTCGCTGGGTGTATAGTCTACCAACAAAGAGTGGCATGCTCTAACCCCTGTGCCATCCAGGCTTACCATGTCGCTTCCAGAGCCATTCTCGTCTGGGACCTTTGTGACGGAAAATGTCTGAATCCACAATATTGTGGGTGAAGGTAAGAAATGTGCCAGTTGTATAAAACAGACACAGGTGAGGCGCTGCTGGGAGTTGAACCCAGGATCTCCTGTTTACAAGACAGGCGCTTTCAACCAGCTAAGCCACAGCACCTCTGAATGGCCAATAGTTGATTCAACTACTCGAAGCCACTAAGCATGAAGGATCGGCCTCCATAATGTAAACACGCCCAACGTGGGGCTCGAACCCACGACCCTGAGATTAAGAGTCTCATGCTTTACCGACTGAGCTAGCCGGGCTTACTGCTTGACAGCTACAGGCATTCTGGTCAGGGGCCTTTGTGGCAGTTATTGTTTCAAACTTGGCCTGTGTCCACAAGGCTGACATTTTGTCCAGACACCGTTTCAAATGACTGTTTCAAATTCGCTGGGTGTATAGTCTACCAACAAAGAGTGGCATGCTCTAACCCCTGAGCCATCCAGGCTTACCATGTTGCTTCCAGAGGCATTCTCGTCGGGGACCTTTGTGACGGAAAATGTCTGAATCCACAATATTGTGGGTGAAGGTAAGAAATGTGCCAGTTGTATAAAACAGACACAGGTGAGGCGCTGCTGGGAGTTGAACCCAGGATCTCCTGTTTACAAGACAGGCGCTTTCAACCAGCTAAGCCACAGCACCTCTGAATGGCCAATAGTTGATTCAACTACTCGAAGCCACTAAGCGTGAAGGATCGGCCTCCATAATGTAAACACGCCCAACGTGGGGCTCGAACCCACGACCCTGAGATTAAGAGTCTCATGCTCTACCGACTGAGCTAGCCGGGCTTACTGCTTTGCAGCTACAGGCATTCTGGTCGGGGGCCTTTGTGGCAGTTATTGTTTCAAACGCTTGGCCTGTGTCCACAAGGCTGACATTTTGTCCAGACACCGTTTCAAATGACTGTTTCAAATTCGCTGGGTGTATAGTCTACCAACAAAGAGTGGCATGCTCTAACCCCTGTGCCATCCAGGCTTACCATGTCGCTTCCAGAGCCATTCTCGTCTGGGACCTTTGTGACGGAAAATGTCTGAATCCACAATATTGTGGGTGAAGGTAAGAAATGTGCCAGTTGTATAAAACAGACACAGGTGAGGCGCTGCTGGGAGTTGAACCCAGGATCTCCTGTTTACAAGACAGGCGCTTTCAACCAGCTAAGCCACAGCACCTCTGAATGGCCAATAGTTGATTCAACTACTCGAAGCCACTAAGCGTGAAGGATCGGCCTCCATAATGTAAACACGCCCAACATGGGGCTCGAACCCACGACCCTGAGATTAAGAGTCTCATGCTCTACCGACTGAGCTAGCCGGGCTTACTGCTTGGCAGCTACAGGCATTCTGGTCGGGGGCCTTTGTGGCAGTTATTGTTAAAAAACGCTTGGCCTGTGTCCACAAGGCTGACATTTTGTCCAGACACCGTTTCAAATGACTGTTTCAAATTCGCTGGGTGTATAGTCTACCAACAAAGAGTGGCATGCTCTAACCCCTGTGCCATCCAGGCTTACCATGTCGCTTCCAGAGGCATTCTCGTCGGGGACCTTTGTGACGGAAAATGTCTGAATCCACAATATTGTGGGTGAAGGTAAGAAATGTGCCAGTTGTATAAAACAGACACAGGTGAGGCGCTGCTGGGAGTTGAACCCAGGATCTCCTGTTTACAAGACAGGCGCTTTCAACCAGCTAAGCCACAGCACCTCTGAATGGCCAATAGTTGATTCAACTACTCGAAGCCACTAAGCATGAAGGATCGGCCTCCATAATGTAAACACGCCCAACGTGGGGCTCGAACCCACGACCCTGAGATTAAGAGTCTCATGCTCTACCGACTGAGCTAGCTGGGCTTACTGCTTGGCAGCTACAGGCATTCTGGTCGGGGGCCTTTGTGGCAGTTATTGTTTCAAACTTGGCCTGTGTCCACAAGGCTGACATTTTGTCCAGACACCGTTTCAAATGACTGTTTCAAATTCCCTTGGTGTATAGTCTACCAACAAAGAGTGGCATGCTCTAACCCCTGAGCCATCCAGGCTTACCATGTTGCTTCCAGAGGCATTCTCGTCGGGGACCTTTGTGACGGAAAATGTCTGAATCCACAATATTGTGGGTGAAGGTAAGAAATGTGCCAGTTGTATAAAACAGACACAGGTGAGGCGCTGCTGGGAGTTGAACCCAGGATCTCCTGTTTACAAGACAGGCGCTTTCAACCAGCTAAGCCACAGCACCTCTGAATGGCCAATAGTTGATTCAACTACTCGAAGCCACTAAGCATGAAGGATCGGCCTCCATAATGTAAACACGCCCAACGTGGGGCTCGAACCCACGACCCTGAGATTAAGAGTCTCATGCTCTACCGACTGAGCTAGCCGGGCTTACTGCTTGGCAGCTACAGGCATTCTGGTCGGGGGCCTTTGTGGCAGTTATTGTTTCAAACTTGGCCTGTGTCCACAAGGCTGACATTTTGTCCAGACACCGTTTCAAATGACTGTTTCAAATTCCCTTGGTGTATAGTCTACCAACAAAGAGTGGCATGCTCTAACCCCTGTGCCATCCAGGCTTACCATGTCGCTTCCAGAGGCATTCTCGTCGGGTCCTTTGTGACGGAAAACGTGTGAATCCACAATATTGTGGGTGAAGATAAAAAATGTGCCAGTTGTATAAAACAGACACAGGTGACGCGCTGCTGGGAGTTGAACCCAGGATCTCCTGTTTACAAGACAGGCGCTTTCAACCAGCTAAGCCACAACACCTCTGACTGGGCAATAGTTGATTCAACTACTCGAAGCCACTAAGCGTGAAGGATCGGCCTCCATAATGTAAACACGCCCAACGTGGGGCTCGAACCCACGACCCTGAGATTAAGAGTCTCATGCTCTACCGACTGAGCTAGCCGGGCTTACTGCTTTGCAGCTACAGGCATTCTGGTTGGGGAACTTTGTGGCAGTTAATGTTTCAAACGCTTGGCCTGTGTCCACAAGGCTGACATTTTGTCCAGACACTGTTTCAAATGACTGTTTCAAATTCGCTGGGTGTATAGTCTACCAACAAAGAGTGGCATGCTCTAACCCCTGTGCCATCCAGGCTTACCATGTCGCTTCCAGAGGCATTCTCGTCGGGACCTTTGTGACGGAAAACGCCTGAATCCACAATATTGTGGGTGAAGATAAAAAATGTGCCAGTTGTATAAAACAAACACAGGTGAGGCGCTGCTGGGAGTTGAACCGCTGCTGGGAGTTGAACCCAGGATCTCCTGTTTACAAGACAGAAGCTTTCAACCAGGTAAGCCACAGCACCTCTGAATGGGCAATAGTTGATTCAACTACTCGAAGCCTCTCAGCGTGAAGGATCGGCCTCCATAATGTAAACACGCCCAACGTGGGGCTCGAACCCACAACCCTGAGATTAAGAGTCTCATGCTCTACCGACTGAGCTAGCCGGGCTTACTGCTTTGCAGCTACAGGCATTCTGGTCGGGGAACTTTGTGGCAGTTATTGTTTCAAATGCTTGGCCTGTGTCCACAAGGCTGACATTTTGTCCAGACACTGTTTCAAATGACTGTTTCAAATTCGCTGGGTGTATAGTCTACCAACAAAGAGTGGCATGCTCTAACCCCTGTGCCATCCAGGCTTACCATGTCGCTTCCAGAGGCATTCTCGTCGGGGACCTTTGTGACGGAAAACGTGTGAATCCACAATATTGTGGGTGAAGGTAAGAAACGTGCCAGTTGTATAACACAGACACAGGTGAGGCGCTGCTGGGAGTTGAACCCAGGATCTCCTGTTTACAAGACAGGCGCTTTCAACCAGCTAAGCCACAGCACCTCTGAATGGGCAATAGTTGATTCAACTACTCGAAACCTCTCAGCGTGAAGGATCGGCCTCCATAATGTAAACACGCCCAACGTGGGGCTCGAACCCACGACCCTGAGATTAAGAGTCTCATGCTCTACCGACTGAGCTAGCCGGGCTTGCTGCTTTGCATCTACAGGCATTCTGGTCGGGGGCCTTTGTGGCAGTTATTGTTTCAAACGCTTGGCCTGTGTCCACAAGGCTGACAATTTGTCCAGACACCGTTTCAAATGACTGTTTCAAATTCGCTGGGTGTATAGTCTACCAACAAAGAATGGCATGCTCTAACCCCTGTGCCATCCAGGCTTACCATGTTGCTTCCAGAGGCATTCTCGTCGGGGACCTTTGTGACGGAAAACGTCTGAATCCACAATATTGTGGGTGAAGGTAAGAAATGTGCCAGTCGTATAAAACAGACAAAGGTGAGGCGCTGCTGGGAATTGAACCCAGGATCTCCTGTTTACAAGACAGGCGCTTTCAACCAGCTAAGCCACAGCACCTCTGAATGGGAAATAGTTGATTCAACTACTCGAAGCCTCTCAGCGTGAAGGATCGGCCTCCATAATGTA
>NC_140378.1:3637500-3672500 GCF_054491055.1 Hypomesus nipponensis | reverse complement strand
GGCTTACCATATTGCTTCCAGAGGCATTCTCGTCGGGGACCTTTGTGACGGAAAATGTCTGAATCCACAATATTGTGGGTGAAGATAAAAAATGTGCCAGTTGTATAAAACAGAAACAGGTGAGGCGCTGCTGGGAGTTGAACCCAGGATCTCCTGTTTACAAGACAGGCGCTTTCAACCAGCTAAGCCACAGCACCTCTGACTGGGCAATAGTTGATTCAACTACTCGAAGCCACTAAGCGTGAAGGATCGGCCTCCATAATGTAAACACGCCCAACGTGGGGCTCGAACCCACGACCCTGAGATTAAGAGTCTCATGCTCTACCGACTGAGCTAGCCGGGCTTACTGCTTTGCAGCTACAGGCATTCTGGTCGGGGGCCTTTGTGGCAGTTATTGTTTCAAACGCTTGGCCTGTGTCCACAAGGCTGACATTTTGTCCAGACACCGTTTCAAATGACTGTTTCAAATTCGCTGGGTGTATAGTCTACCAACAAAGAGTGGCATGCTCTAACCCCTGTGCCATCCAGGCTTACCATGTTGCTTCCAGAGGCATTCTCGTCGGGGACCTTTGTGACGGAAAATGTCTGAATCCACAATATTGTGGGTGAAGATAAAAAATGTGCCAGTTGTATAAAACAGAAACAGGTGAGGCGCTGCTGGGAGTTGAACCCAGGATCTCCTGTTTACAAGACAGGCGCTTTCAACCAGCTAAGCCACAGCACCTCTGACTGGGCAATAGTTGATTCAACTACTCGAAGCCACTAAGCGTGAAGGATCGGCCTCCATAATGTAAACACGCCCAACGTGGGGCTCGAACCCACGACCCTGAGATTAAGAGTCTCATGCTCTACCGACTGAGCTAGCCGGGCTTACTGCTTTGCAGCTACAGGCATTCTGGTCGGGGGCCTTTGTGGCAGTTATTGTTTCAAACGCTTGGCCTGTGTCCACAAGGCTGACATTTTGTCCAGACACCGTTTCAAATGACTGTTTCAAATTCGCTGGGTGTATAGTCTACCAACAAAGAGTGGCATGCTCTAACCCCTGTGCCATCCAGGCTTACCATGTTGCTTCCAGAGGCATTCTCGTCGGGGACCTTTGTGACGGAAAATGTCTGAATCCACAATATTGTGGGTGAAGAAAAAAAATGTGCCAGTTGTATAAAACAGAAACAGGTGAGGCGCTGCTGGGAGTTGAACCCAGGATCTCCTGTTTACAAGACAGGCGCTTTCAACCAGCTAAGCCACAGCACCTCTGACTGGGAAATAGTTGATTCAACTACTCGAAGCCACTAAGCGTGAAGGATCGGCCTCCATAATGTAAACACGCCCAACGTGGGGCTCGAACCCACGACCCTGAGATTAAGAGTCTCATGCTCTACCGACTGAGCTAGCCGGGCTTACTGCTTGGCAGCTACAGGCATTCTGGTCGGGGGCCTTTGTGGCAGTTATTGTTTCAAACGCTTGGCCTGTGTCCACAAGGCTGACATTTTGTCCAGACACCGTTTCAAATGACTGTTTCAAATTCGCTGGGTGTATAGTCTACCAACAAAGAGTGGCATGCTCTAACCCCTGTGCCATCCAGGCTTACCATGTCGCTTCCAGAGCCATTCTCGTCTGGGACCTTTGTGACGGAAAATGTCTGAATCCACAATATTGTGGGTGAAGGTAAGAAATGTGCCAGTTGTATAAAACAGAAACAGGTGAGGCGCTGCTGGGAGTTGAACCCAGGATCTCCTGTTTACAAGACAGGCGCTTTCAACCAGCTAAGCCACAGCACCTCTGAATGGCCAATAGTTGATTCAACTACTCGAAGCCACTAAGCGTGAAGGATCGGCCTCCATAATGTAAACACGCCCAACGTGGGGCTCGAACCCACGACCCTGAGATTAAGAGCCTCATGCTCTACCGACTGAGCTAGCCGGGCTTACTGCTTTGCAGCTACAGGCATTCTGGTCGGGGGCCTTTGTGGCAGTTATTGTTTCAAACGCTTGGCCTGTGTCCACAAGGCTGACATTTTGTCCAGACACCGTTTCAAATGACTGTTTCAAATTCGCTGGGTGTATAGTCTACCAACAAAGAGTGGCATGCTCTAACCCCTGTGCCATCCAGGCTTACCATGTTGCTTCCAGAGGCATTCTCGTCGGGGACCTTTGTGACGGAAAATGTCTGAATCCACAATATTGTGGGTGAAGATAAAAAATGTGCCAGTTGTATAAAACAGAAACAGGTGAGGCGCTGCTGGGAGTTGAACCCAGGATCTCCTGTTTACAAGACAGGCGCTTTCAACCAGCTAAGCCACAGCACCTCTGACTGGGCAATAGTTGATTCAACTACTCGAAGCCACTAAGCGTGAAGGATCGGCCTCCATAATGTAAACACGCCCAACGTGGGGCTCGAACCCACGACCCTGAGATTAAGAGTCTCATGCTCTACCGACTGAGCTAGCCGGGCTTACTGCTTTGCAGCTACAGGCATTCTGGTCGGGGGCCTTTGTGGCAGTTATTGTTTCAAACGCTTGGCCTGTGTCCACAAGGCTGACATTTTGTCCAGACACCGTTTCAAATGACTGTTTCAAATTCGCTGGGTGTATAGTCTACCAACAAAGAGTGGCATGCTCTAACCCCTGTGCCATCCAGGCTTACCATGTTGCTTCCAGAGGCATTCTCGTCGGGGACCTTTGTGACGGAAAATGTCTGAATCCACAATATTGTGGGTGAAGAAAAAAAATGTGCCAGTTGTATAAAACAGAAACAGGTGAGGCGCTGCTGGGAGTTGAACCCAGGATCTCCTGTTTACAAGACAGGCGCTTTCAACCAGCTAAGCCACAGCACCTCTGACTGGGAAATAGTTGATTCAACTACTCGAAGCCACTAAGCGTGAAGGATCGGCCTCCATAATGTAAACACGCCCAACGTGGGGCTCGAACCCACGACCCTGAGATTAAGAGTCTCATGCTCTACCGACTGAGCTAGCCGGGCTTACTGCTTGGCAGCTACAGGCATTCTGGTCGGGGGCCTTTGTGGCAGTTATTGTTTCAAACGCTTGGCCTGTGTCCACAAGGCTGACATTTTGTCCAGACACCGTTTCAAATGACTGTTTCAAATTCGCTGGGTGTATAGTCTACCAACAAAGAGTGGCATGCTCTAACCCCTGTGCCATCCAGGCTTACCATGTCGCTTCCAGAGCCATTCTCGTCTGGGACCTTTGTGACGGAAAATGTCTGAATCCACAATATTGTGGGTGAAGGTAAGAAATGTGCCAGTTGTATAAAACAGAAACAGGTGAGGCGCTGCTGGGAGTTGAACCCAGGATCTCCTGTTTACAAGACAGGCGCTTTCAACCAGCTAAGCCACAGCACCTCTGAATGGCCAATAGTTGATTCAACTACTCGAAGCCACTAAGCGTGAAGGATCGGCCTCCATAATGTAAACACGCCCAACGTGGGGCTCGAACCCACGACCCTGAGATTAAGAGTCTCATGCTCTACCGACTGAGCTAGCCGGGCTTACTGTTTGGCAGCTACAGGCATTCTGGTCGGGGGCCTTTGTGGCAGTTATTGTTTCAAACGCTTGGCCTGTGTCCACAAGGCTGACATTTTGTCCAGACACCGTTTCAAATGACTGTTTCAAATTCGCTGGGTGTATAGTCTACCAACAAAGAGTGGCATGCTCTAACCCCTGTGCCATCCAGGCTTACCATGTTGCTTCCAGAGGCTTTCTCGTCGGGGACCTTTGTGACGGAAAACGTCTGCATCCACAATATTGTGGGTGAAGGTAAGAAATGTGCCAGTCGTATAAAACAGACACAGGTGAGGCGCTGCTGGGAATTGAACCCAGGATCTCCTGTTTACAAGACAGGCGCTTTCAACCAGCTAAGCCACAGCACCTCTGAATGGCCAATAGTTGATTCAACTACTCGAAGCCACTAAGCGTGAAGGATCGGCCTCCATAATGTAAACACGCCCAACGTGGGGCTCGAACCCACGACCCTGAGATTAAGAGTCTCATGCTCTACCGACTGAGCTAGCCGGGCTTACTGCTTTACAGCTACAGGCATTCTGGTCAGGGAACTTTGTGGCAGTTATTGTTTCAAACGCTTGGCCTGTGTCCACAAGGCTGACATTTTGTCCAGACACTGTTTCAAATGACTGTTTCAAATTTGCTGGGTGTATAGTCTACCAACAAAGAATGGCATGCTCTAACCCCTGTGCCATCCAGGCTTACCATGTCGCTTCCAGAGGCATTCTCGTCGGGGACCTTTGTGACGGAAAACGTCTGAATCCACAATATTGTGGGTGAAGGTAAAAAATTTGCCAGTTGTATAAAACAGACACAGGTGAGGCACTGCTGGGAGTTGAACCCAGGATCTCCTGTTTACAAGACAGGCGCTTTCAACCAGCTAAGCCACAGCACCTCTGAATGCGCAATAGTTGATTCAACTACTCGAAGCCACTAAGCGTGAAGGATCGGCCTCCATAATGTAAACACGCCCAACGTGGGGCTCGAACCCACGACCCTGAGATTAAGAGCCTCATGCTCTACCGACTGAGCTAGCCGGGCTTACTGCTTTGCAGCTACAGGCATTCTGGTCGGGGGCCTTTGTGGCAGTTATTGTTTCAAACGCTTGGCCTGTGTCCACAAGGCTGACATTTTGTCCAGACACCGTTTCAAATGACTGTTTCAAATTCGCTGGGTGTATAGTCTACCAACAAAGAGTGGCATGCTCTAACCCCTGTGCCATCCAGGCTTACCATGTTGCTTCCAGAGCCATTCTCGTCTGGGACCTTTGTGACGGAAAATGTCTGAATCCACAATATTGTGGGTGAAGGTAAGAAATGTGCCAGTTGTATAAAACAGAAACAGGTGAGGCGCTGCTGGGAGTTGAACCCAGGATCTCCTGTTTACAAGACAGGCGCTTTCAACCAGCTAAGCCACAGCACCTCTGAATGGCCAATAGTTGATTCAACTACTCGAAGCCACTAAGCGTGAAGGATCGGCCTCCATAATGTAAACACGCCCAACGTGGGGCTCGAACCCACGACCCTGAGATTAAGAGTCTCATGCTCTACCGACTGAGCTAGCCGGGCTTACTGTTTGGCAGCTACAGGCATTCTGGTCGGGGGCCTTTGTGGCAGTTATTGTTTCAAACGCTTGGCCTGTGTCCACAAGGCTGACATTTTGTCCAGACACCGTTTCAAATGACTGTTTCAAATTTGCTGGGTGTATAGTCTACCAACAAAGAGTGGCATGCTCTAACCCCTGTGCCATCCAGGCTTACCATGTTGCTTCCAGAGGCTTTCTCGTCGGGGACCTTTGTGACGGAAAACGTCTGCATCCACAATATTGTGGGTGAAGGTAAGAAATGTGCCAGTCGTATAAAACAGACACAGGTGAGGCGCTGCTGGGAATTGAACCCAGGATCTCCTGTTTACAAGACAGGCGCTTTCAACCAGCTAAGCCACAGCACCTCTGACTGGGAAATAGTTGATTCAACTACTCGAAGCCACTAAGCGTGAAGGATCGGCCTCCATAATGTAAACACGCCCAACGTGGGGCTCGAACCCACGACCCTGAGATTAAGAGTCTCATGCTCTACCGACTGAGCTAGCCGGGCTTACTGCTTGGCAGCTACAGGCATTCTGGTCGGGGGCCTTTGTGGCAGTTATTGTTTCAAACGCTTGGCCTGTGTCCACAAGGCTGACATTTTGTCCAGACACCGTTTCAAATGACTGTTTCAAATTCGCTGGGTGTATAGTCTACCAACAAAGAGTGGCATGCTCTAACCCCTGTGCCATCCAGGCTTACCATGTCGCTTCCAGAGCCATTCTCGTCTGGGACCTTTGTGACGGAAAATGTCTGAATCCACAATATTGTGGGTGAAGATAAAAAATGTGCCAGTTGTATAAAATAGACGCAGGTGAGGCGCTGCTGGGAGTTGAACCCAGGATCTCCTGTTTACGAGACAGGCGCTTTCAACCAGCTAAGCCACAGAACCTCTGAATGAGCAATAGTTGATTCAACTACTCGAAGCCCCTCAGCGTGAAGGATCGGCCTCCATAATGTAAACACGCCCAACGTGGGGCTCGAACCCACGACCCTGAGATTAAGAGTCTCATGCTCTACCGACTGAGCTAGCCGGGCTTACTGCTTTGCAGCTACAGGCATTCTGGTCGGGGAACTTTGTGGCAGTTATTGTTTCAAACGCTTGGCCTGTGTCCACAAGGCTGACATTTTGTCCAGACACTGTTTCAAATGACTGTTTCAAATTCGCTGGGTGTATAGTCTACCAACAAAGAGTGGCATGCTCTAACCCCTGTGCCATCCAGGCTTACTATGTCGCTTCCGGAGGCATTCTCGTCGGGGACCTTTGTGACGGAAAATGTCTGAATCCACAATATTGTGGGTGAAGATAAAAAATGTGCCAGTTGTATAAAACAGAAACAGGTGAGGCGCTGCTGGGAGTTGAACCCAGGATCTCCTGTTTACAAGACAGGCGCTTTCAACCAGCTAAGCCACAGCACCTCTGAATGGCCAATAGTTGATTCAACTACTCGAAGCCACTAAGCGTGAAGGATCGGCCTCCATAATGTAAACACGCCCAACGTGGGGCTCGAACCCACGACCCTGAGATTAAGAGTCTCATGCTCTACCGACTGAGCTAGCCGGGCTTACTGCTTTGCAGCTACAGGCATTCTGGTCGGGGGCCTTTGTGGCAGTTATTGTTTCAAACGCTTGGCCTGTGTCCACAAGGCTGACATTTTGTCCAGACACCGTTTCAAATGACTGTTTCAAATTCGCTGGGTGTATAGTCTACCAACAAAGAGTGGCATGCTCTAACCCCTGTGCCATCCAGGCTTACCATGTTGCTTCCAGAGGCATTCTCGTCGGGGACCTTTGTGATGGAAAACGTCTGAATCCACAATATTGTGGGTGAAGATAAAAAATGTGCCAGTTGTATAAAATAGACGCAGGTGAGGCGCTGCTGGGAGTTGAACCCAGGATCTCCTGTTTACGAGACAGGCGCTTTCAACCAGCTAAGCCACAGCACCTCTGAATGGCCAATAGTTGATTCAACTACTCGAAGCCTCTCAGCGTGAAGGATCGGCCTCCATAATGTAAACACGCCCAACGTGGGGCTCGAACCCACGACCCTGAGATTAAGAGTCTCATGCTCTACCGACTGAGCTAGCCGGGCTTACTGCTTTGCAGCTACAGGCATTCTGGTCGGGGGCCTTTGTGGCAGTTATTGTTTCAAACGCTTGGCCTGTGTCCACAAGGCTGACATTTTGTCCAGACACCGTTTCAAATGACTGTTTCAAATTCGCTGGGTGTATAGTCTACCAACAAAGAGTGGCATGCTCTAACCCCTGTGCCATCCAGGCTTACCATGTCGCTTCCGGAGGCATTCTCGTCGGGGACCTTTGTGACGGAAAATGTCTGAATCCACAATATTGTGGGTGAAGATAAAAAATGTGCCAGTTGTATAAAACAGAAACAGGTGAGGCGCTGCTGGGAGTTGAACCCAGGATCTCCTGTTTACAAGACAGGCGCTTTCAACCAGCTAAGCCACAGCACCTCTGAATGGCCAATAGTTGATTCAACTACTCGAAGCCACTAAGCGTGAAGGATCGGCCTCCATAATGTAAACACGCCCAACGTGGGGCTCGAACCCACGACCCTGAGATTAAGAGTCTCATGCTCTACCGACTGAGCTAGCCGGGCTTACCGCTTTGCAGCTACAGGCATTCTGGTCGGGGGCCTTTGTGGCAGTTATTGTTTCAAACACTTGGCCTGTGTCCACAAGGCTGACATTTTGTCCAGACACCGTTTCAAATGACTGTTTCAAATTCGCTGGGTGTATAGTCTACCAACAAAGAGTGGCATGCTCTAACCCCTGTGCCATCCAGGCTTACCATGTCGCTTCCAGAGCCATTCTCGTCTGGGACCTTTGTGACGGAAAATGTCTGAATCCACAATATTGTGGGTGAAGGTAAGAAATGTGCCAGTTGTATAAAACAGACACAGGTGAGGCGCTGCTGGGAGTTGAACCCAGGATCTCCTGTTTACAAGACAGGCGCTTTCAACCAGCTAAGCCACAGCACCTCTGAATGGCCAATAGTTGATTCAACTACTCGAAGCCACTAAGCGTGAAGGATCGGCCTCCATAATGTAAACACGCCCAACGTGGGGCTCGAACCCACGACCCTGAGATTAAGAGTCTCATGCTCTACCGACTGAGCTAGCCGGGCTTACCGCTTTGCAGCTACAGGCATTCTGGTCGGGGGCCTTTGTGGCAGTTATTGTTTCAAACGCTTGGCCTGTGTCCACAAGGCTGACATTTTGTCCAGACACCGTTTCAAATGACTGTTTCAAATTCGCTGGGTGTATAGTCTACCAACAAAGAGTGGCATGCTCTAACCCCTGTGCCATCCAGGCTTACCATGTCGCTTCCAGAGCCATTCTCGTCTGGGACCTTTGTGACGGAAAATGTCTGAATCCACAATATTGTGGGTGAAGGTAAGAAATGTGCCAGTTGTATAAAACAGACACAGGTAAGGCGCTGCTGGGAGTTGAACCCAGGATCTCCTGTTTACAAGACAGGCGCTTTCAACCAGCTAAGCCACAGCACCTCTGAATGGCCAATAGTTGATTCAACTACTCGAAGCCACTAAGCGTGAAGGATCGGCCTCCATAATGTAAACACACCCAACGTGGGGCTCGAACCCACGACCCTGAGATTAAGAGTCTCATGCTCTACCGACTGAGCTAGCCGGGCTTACTGCTTTGCAGCTACAGGCATTCTGGTCGGGGGCCTTTGTGGCAGTTATTGTTTCAAACGCTTGGCCTGTGTCCACAAGGCTGACATTTTGTCCAGACACCGTTTCAAATGACTGTTTCAAATTCGCTGGGTGTATAGTCTACCAACAAAGAGTGGCATGCTCTAACCCCTGTGCCATCCAGGCTTACCATGTCGCTTCCAGAGCCATTCTCGTCTGGGACCTTTGTGACGGAAAATGTCTGAATCCACAATATTGTGGGTGAAGGTAAGAAATGTGCCAGTTGTATAAAACAGACACAGGTGAGGCGCTGCTGGGAGTTGAACCCAGGATCTCCTGTTTACAAGACAGGCGCTTTCAACCAGCTAAGCCACAGCACCTCTGAATGGCCAATAGTTGATTCAACTACTCGAAGCCACTAAGCGTGAAGGATCGGCCTCCATAATGTAAACACGCCCAACGTGGGGCTCGAACGCACGACCCTGAGATTAAGAGTCTCATGCTCTACTGACTGAGCTAGCCGGGCTTACTGCTTTGCAGCTACAGGCATTCTGGTCGGGGGCCTTTGTGGCAGTTATTGTTTCAAACGCTTGGCCTGTGTCCACAAGGCTGACATTTTGTCCAGACACCGTTTCAAATGACTGTTTCAAATTCGCTGGGTGTATAGTCTACCAACAAAGAGTGGCATGCTCTAACCCCTGTGCCATCCAGGCTTACCATGTCGCTTCCAGAGGCATTCTCGTCGGGGACCTTTGTGACGGAAAATGTCTGAATCCACAATATTGTGGGTGAAGATAAAAAATGTGCCAGTTGTATAAAACAGAAACAGGTGAGGCGCTGCTGGGAGTTGAACCCAGGATCTCCTGTTTACAAGACAGGCGCTTTCAACCAGCTAAGCCACAGCACCTCTGAATGGCCAATAGTTGATTCAACTACTCGAAGCCACTAAGCGTGAAGGATCGGCCTCCATAATGTAAACACGCCCAACGTGGGGCTCGAACCCACGACCCTGAGATTAAGAGTCTCATGCTCTACCGACTGAGCTAGCCGGGCTTACTGCTTTGCAGCTACAGGCATTCTGGTCGGGGGCCTTTGTGGCAGTTATTGTTTCAAACGCTTGGCCTGTGTCCACAAGGCTGACATTTTGTCCAGACACCGTTTCAAATGACTGTTTCAAATTCGCTGGGTGTATAGTCTACCAACAAAGAGTGGCATGCTCTAACCCCTGTGCCATCCAGGCTTACCATGTCGCTTCCGGAGGCATTCTCGTCTGGGACCTTTGTGACGGAAAACGTCTGAATCCACAATATTGTGGGTGAAGGTAAGAAATGTGCCAGTTGTATAAAACAGACACAGGTGAGGCGCTGCTGGGAGTTGAACCCAGGATCTCCTGTTTACAAGACAGGCGCTTTCAACCAGCTAAGCCACAGCACCTCTGAATGGCCAATAGTTGATTTACTACTCGAAGCCACTAAGCGTGAAGGATCGGCCTCCATAATGTAAACACGCCCAACGTGGGGCTCGAACCCACGACCCTGAGATTAAGAGTCTTATGCTCTACCGACTGAGCTAGCCGGGCTTACCGCTTGGCAGCTACAGGCATTCTGGTCGGGGGCCTCTGTGGCAGTTATTGTTTCAAACGCTTGGCCTGTGTCCACAAGGCTGACATTTTGTCCAGACACTGTTTCAAATGACTGTTTCAAATTCGCTGGGTGTATAGTCTACCAACAAAGAGTGGCATGCTCTAACCCCTGTGCCATCCAGGCTTACTATGTCGCTTCCGGAGGCATTCTCGTCGGGGACCTTTGTGACGGAAAATGTCTGAATCCACAATATTGTGGGTGAAGATAAAAAATGTGCCAGTTGTATAAAACAGAAACAGGTGAGGCGCTGCTGGGAGTTGAACCCAGGATCTCCTGTTTACAAGACAGGCGCTTTCAACCAGCTAAGCCACAGCACCTCTGAATGGCCAATAGTTGATTCAACTACTCGAAGCCACTAAGCGTGAAGGATCGGCCTCCATAATGTAAACACGCCCAACGTGGGGCTCGAACCCACGACCCTGAGATTAAGAGTCTCATGCTCTACCGACTGAGCTAGCCGGGCTTACTGCTTTGCAGCTACAGGCATTCTGGTCGGGGGCCTTTGTGGCAGTTATTGTTTCAAACGCTTGGCCTGTGTCCACAAGGCTGACATTTTGTCCAGACACCGTTTCAAATGACTGTTTCAAATTCGCTGGGTGTATAGTCTACCAACAAAGAGTGGCATGCTCTAACCCCTGTGCCATCCAGGCTTACCATGTCGCTTCCGGAGGCATTCTCGTCTGGGACCTTTGTGACGGAAAACGTCTGAATCCACAATATTGTGGGTGAAGGTAAGAAATGTGCCAGTTGTATAAAACAGACACAGGTGAGGCGCTGCTGGGAGTTGAACCCAGGATCTCCTGTTTACAAGACAGGCGCTTTCAACCAGCTAAGCCACAGCACCTCTGAATGGCCAATAGTTGATTCAACTACTCGAAGCCACTAAGCGTGAAGGATCGGCCTCCATAATGTAAACACGCCCAACGTGGGGCTCGAACCCACGACCCTGAGATTAAGAGTCTCATGCTCTACCGACTGAGCTAGCCGGGCTTACCGCTTGGCAGCTACAGGCATTCTGGTCGGGGGCCTTTGTGGCAGTTATTGTTTCAAACGCTTGGCCTGTGTCCACAAGGCTGACATTTTGTCCAGACACCGTTTCAAAGGACTGTTTCAAATTCGCTGGGTGTATAGTCTACCAACAAAGAGTGGCATGCTCTAACCCCTGTGCCATCCAGGCTTACCATGTCGCTTCCAGAGGCATTCTCGTCGGGGACCTTTGTGATGGAAAACGTCTGAATCCACAATATTGTGGGTGAAGATAAAAAATGTGCCAGTTGTATAAAATAGACGCAGGTGAGGCGCTGCTGGGAGTTGAACCCAGGATCTCCTGTTTACGAGACAGGCGCTTTCAACCAGCTAAGCCACAGCACCTCTGAATGGCCAATAGTTGATTCAACTACTCGAAGCCTCTCAGCGTGAAGGATCGGCCTCCATAATGTAAACACGCCCAACGTGGGGCTCGAACCCACGACCCTGAGATTAAGAGTCTCATGCTCTACCGACTGAGCTAGCCGGGCTTACTGCTTTGCAGCTACAGGCATTCTGGTCGGGGAACTTTGTGGCAGTTATTGTTTCAAACGCTTGGCCTGTGTCCACAAGGCTGACATTTTGTCCAGACACTGTTTCAAATGACTGTTTCAAATTCGCTGGGTGTATAGTCTACCAACAAAGAGTGGCATGCTCTAACCCCTGTGCCATCCAGGCTTACTATGTCGCTTCCGGAGGCATTCTCGTCGGGGACCTTTGTGACGGAAAATGTCTGAATCCACAATATTGTGGGTGAAGATAAAAAATGTGCCAGTTGTATAAAACAGAAACAGGTGAGGCGCTGCTGGGAGTTGAACCCAGGATCTCCTGTTTACAAGACAGGCGCTTTCAACCAGCTAAGCCACAGCACCTCTGAATGGCCAATAGTTGATTCAACTACTCGAAGCCACTAAGCGTGAAGGATCGGCCTCCATAATGTAAACACGCCCAACGTGGGGCTCGAACCCACGACCCTGAGATTAAGAGTCTCATGCTCTACCGACTGAGCTAGCCGGGCTTACTGCTTTGCAGCTACAGGCATTCTGGTCGGGGGCCTTTGTGGCAGTTATTGTTTCAAACGCTTGGCCTGTGTCCACAAGGCTGACATTTTGTCCAGACACCGTTTCAAATGACTGTTTCAAATTCGCTGGGTGTATAGTCTACCAACAAAGAGTGGCATGCTCTAACCCCTGTGCCATCCAGGCTTACCATGTCGCTTCCGGAGGCATTCTCGTCTGGGACCTTTGTGACGGAAAACGTCTGAATCCACAATATTGTGGGTGAAGGTAAGAAATGTGCCAGTTGTATAAAACAGACACAGGTGAGGCGCTGCTGGGAGTTGAACCCAGGATCTCCTGTTTACAAGACAGGCGCTTTCAACCAGCTAAGCCACAGCACCTCTGAATGGCCAATAGTTGATTTACTACTCGAAGCCACTAAGCGTGAAGGATCGGCCTCCATAATGTAAACACGCCCAACGTGGGGCTCGAACCCACGACCCTGAGATTAAGAGTCTTATGCTCTACCGACTGAGCTAGCCGGGCTTACTGCTTGGCAGCTACAGGCATTCTGGCCGGGGGCCTTTGTGGCAGTTATTGTTTCAAACGCTTGGCCTGTGTCCACAAGGCTGACATTTTGTCCAGACACTGTTTCAAATGACTGTTTCAAATTCGCTGGGTGTATAGTCTACCAACAAAGAGTGGCATGCTCTAACCCCTGTGCCATCCAGGCTTACCATGTTGCTTCCAGAGGCATTCTCGTCGGGGACCTTTGTGACGGAAAATGTCTGAATCCACAATATTGTGGGTGAAGATAAAAAATGTGCCAGTTGTATAAAACAGACACAGGTGAGGCGCTGCTGGGAGTTGAACCCAGGATCTCCTGTTTACAAGACAGGCACTTTCAACCAGCTAAGCCACAGCACCTCTGAATGGCCAATAGTTGATTCAACTACTCGAAGCCACTAAGCGTGAAGGATCGGCCTCCATAATGTAAACACGCCCAACGTGGGACTCGAACCCACGACCCTGAGATTAAGAGTCTCATGCTCTACCGACTGAGCTAGCCGGGCTTACTGCTTTGCAGCTACAGGCATTCTGGTCGGGGGCCTTTGTGGCAGTTATTGTTTCAAACGCTTGGCCTGTGTCCACAAGGCTGACATTTTGTCCAGACACCGTTTCAAATGACTGTTTCAAATTCGCTGGGTGTATAGTCTACCAACAAAGAGTGGCATGCTCTAACCCCTGTGCCATCCAGGCTTACCATGTCGCTTCCAGAGCCATTCTCGTCTGGGACCTTTGTGACGGAAAATGTCTGAATCCACAATATTGTGGGTGAAGGTAAGAAATGTGCCAGTTGTATACAACAGACACAGGTGAGGCGCTGCTGGGAGTTGAACCCAGGATCTCCTGTTTACAAGACAGGCGCTTTCAACCAGCTAAGCCACAGCACCTCTGAATGGCCAATAGTTGATTCAACTACTCGAAGCCACTAAGCGTGAAGGATCGGCCTCCATAATGTAAACACGCCCAACGTGGGGCTCGAACCCACGACCCTGAGATTAAGAGTCTCATGCTCTACCGACTGAGCTAGCCGGGCTTACCGCTTGGCAGCTACAGGCATTCTGGTCGGGGGCCTTTGTGGCAGTTATTGTTTCAAACGCTTGGCCTGTGTCCACAAGGCTGACATTTTGTCCAGACACCGTTTCAAATGACTGTTTCAAATTCGCTGGGTGTATAGTCTACCAACAAAGAGTGGCATGCTCTAACCCCTGTGCCATCCAGGCTTACCATGTCGCTTCCGGAGGCATTCTCGTCTGGGACCTTTGTGACGGAAAACGTCTGAATCCACAATATTGTGGGTGAAGGTAAGAAATGTGCCAGTTGTATAAAACAGACACAGGTGAGGCGCTGCTGGGAGTTGAACCCAGGATCTCCTGTTCACAAGACAGGCGCTTTCAACCAGCTAAGCCACAGCACCTCTGAATGGCCAATAGTTGATTCAACTACTCGAAGCCACTAAGCGTGAAGGATCGGCCTCCATAATGTAAACACGCCCAACGTGGGGCTCGAACCCACGACCCTGAGATTAAGAGTCTCATGCTCTACTGACTGAGCTAGCCGGGCTTACTGCTTTGCAGCTACAGGCATTCTGGTCGGGGGCCTTTGTGGCAGTTATTGTTTCAAACGCTTGGCCTGTGTCCACAAGGCTGACATTTTGTCCAGACACCGTTTCAAATGACTGTTTCAAATTCGCTGGGTGTATAGTCTACCAACAAAGAGTGGCATGCTCTAACCCCTGTGCCATCCAGGCTTACCATGTCGCTTCCAGAGGCATTCTCGTCGGGGACCTTTGTGACGGAAAATGTCTGAATCCACAATATTGTGGGTGAAGATAAAAAATGTGCCAGTTGTATAAAACAGAAACAGGTGAGGCGCTGCTGGGAGTTGAACCCAGGATCTCCTGTTTACAAGACAGGCGCTTTCAACCAGCTAAGCCACAGCACCTCTGAATGGCCAATAGTTGATTCAACTACTCGAAGCCACTAAGCGTGAAGGATCGGCCTCCATAATGTAAACACGCCCAACGTGGGGCTCAAACCCACGACCCTGAGATTAAGAGTCTCATGCTCTACCGACTGAGCTAGCCGGGCTTACTGCTTTGCAGCTACAGGCATTCTGGTCGGGGGCCTTTGTGGCAGTTATTGTTTCAAACGCTTGGCCTGTGTCCACAAGGCTGACATTTTGTCCAGACACCGTTTCAAATGACTGTTTCAAATTTGCTGGGTGTATAGTCTACCAACAAAGAGTGGCATGCTCTAACCCCTGTGCCATCCAGGCTTACCATGTCGCTTCCAGAGGCATTCTCGTCGGGGACCTTTGTGACGGAAAATGTCTGAATCCACAATATTGTGGGTGAAGGTAAGAAATGTGCCAGTTGTATAAAACAGAAACAGGTGAGGCGCTGCTGGGAGTTGAACCCAAGATCTCCTGTTTACAAGACAGGCGCTTTCAACCAGCTAAGCCACAGCACCTCTGAATGGCCAATAGTTGATTCAACTACTCGAAGCCACTAAGCGTGAAGGATCGGCCTCCATAATGTAAACACGCCCAACGTGGGGCTCGAACCCACGACCCTGAGATTAAGAGTCTCATGCTCTACCGACTGAGCTAGCCGGGCTTACTGCTTTGCAGCTACAGGCATTCTGGTCGGGGGCCTTTGTGGCAGTTATTGTTTCAAACGCTTGGCCTGTGTCCACAAGGCTGACATTTTGTCCAGACACCGTTTCAAATGACTGTTTCAAATTCGCTGGGTGTATAGTCTACCAACAAAGAGTGGCATGCTCTAACCCCTGTGCCATCCAGGCTTACCATGTCGCTTCCAGAGCCATTCTCGTCTGGGACCTTTGTGACGGAAAATGTCTGAATCCACAATATTGTGGGTGAAGGTAAGAAATGTGCCAGTTGTATAAAACAGACACAGGTGAGGCGCTGCTGGGAGTTGAACCCAGGATCTCCTGTTTACAAGACAGGCGCTTTCAACCAGCTAAGCCACAGCACCTCTGAATGGCCAATAGTTGATTCAACTACTCGAAGCCACTAAGCGTGAAGGATCGGCCTCCATAATGTAAACACGCCCAACGTGGGGCTCGAACCCACGACCCTGAGATTAAGAGTCTCATGCTCTACCGACTGAGCTAGCCGGGCTTACTGCTTTGCAGCTACAGGCATTCTGGTCGGGGGCCTTTGTGGCAGTTATTGTTTCAAACGCTTGGCCTGTGTCCACAAGGCTGACATTTTGTCCAGACACCGTTTCAAATGACTGTTTCAAATTCGCTGGGTGTATAGTCTACCAACAAAGAGTGGCATGCTCTAACCCCTGTGCCATCCAGGCTTACCATGTCGCTTCCAGAGCCATTCTCGTCTGGGACCTTTGTGACGGAAAATGTCTGAATCCACAATATTGTGGGTGAAGGTAAGAAATGTGCCAGTTGTATAAAACAGACACAGGTGAGGCGCTGCTGGGAGTTGAACCCAGGATCTCCTGTTTACAAGACAGGCGCTTTCAACCAGCTAAGCCACAGCACCTCTGAATGGCCAATAGTTGATTCAACTACTCGAAGCCACTAAGCGTGAAGGATCGGCCTCCATAATGTAAACACACCCAACGTGGGGCTCGAACCCACGACCCTGAGATTAAGAGTCTCATGCTCTACCGACTGAGCTAGCCGGGCTTACTGGTTTGCAGCTACAGGCATTCTGGTCGGGGGCCTTTGTGGCAGTTATTGTTTCAAACGCTTGGCCTGTGTCCACAAGGCTGACATTTTGTCCAGACACCATTTCAAATGACTGTTTCAAATTCGCTGGGTGTATAGTCTACCAACAAAGAGTGGCATGCTCTAACCCCTGTGCCATCCAGGCTTACCATGTCGCTTCCAGAGGCATTCTCGTCTGGGACCTTTGTGACGGAAAATGTCTGAATCCACAATATTGTGGGTGAAGGTAAGAAATGTGCCAGTTGTATAAAACAGACACAGGTGAGGCGCTGCTGGGAGTTGAACCCAGGATCTCCTGTTCACAAGACAGGCGCTTTCAACCAGCTAAGCCACAGCACCTCTGAATGGCCAATAGTTGATTCAACTACTCGAAGCCACTAAGCGTGAAGGATCGGCCTCCATAATGTAAACACACCCAACGTGGGGCTCGAACCCACGACCCTGAGATTAAGAGTCTCATGCTCTACCGACTGAGCTAGCCGGGCTTACTGCTTGGCAGCTACAGGCATTTTGGTCGGGGGCCTTTGTGGCAGTTATTGTTTCAAACGCTTGGCCTGTGTCCACAAGGCTGACATTTTGTCCAGACACCGTTTCAAATGACTGTTTCAAATTCGCTGGGTGTATAGTCTACCAACAAAGAGTGGCATGCTCTAACCCCTGTGCCATCCAGGCTTACCATGTTGCTTCCAAAGGCATTCTCGTCGGGGACCTTTGTGACGGAAAATGTCTGAATCCACAATATTGTGGGTGAAGATAAAAAATGTGCCAGTTGTATAAAACAGAAACAGGTGAGGCGCTGCTGGGAGTTGAACCCAGGATCTCCTGTTTACAAGACAGGCACTTTCAACCAGCTAAGCCACAGCACCTCTGAATGGCCAATAGTTGATTCAACTACTCGAAGCCACTAAGCGTGAAGGATCGGCCTCCATAATGTAAACACGCCCAACGTGGGGCTCGAACCCACGACCCTGAGATTAAGAGTCTCATGCTCTACCGACTGAGCTAGCCGGGCTTACTGCTTTGCAGCTACAGGCATTCTGGTCGGGGGCCTTTGTGGCAGTTATTGTTTCAAACGCTTGGCCTGTGTCCACAAGGCTGACATTTTGTCCAGACACCGTTTCAAATGACTGTTTCAAATTCGCTGGGTGTATAGTCTACCAACAAAGAGTGGCATGCTCTAACCCCTGTGCCATCCAGGCTTACCATGTCGCTTCCAGAGCCATTCTTGTCTGGGACCTTTGTGACGGAAAATGTCTGAATCCACAATATTGTGGGTGAAGGTAAGAAATGTGCCAGTTGTATAAAACAGACACAGGTGAGGCGCTGCTGGGAGTTGAACCCAGGATCTCCTGTTTACAAGACAGGCGCTTTCAACCAGCTAAGCCACAGCACCTCTGAATGGCCAATAGTTGATTCAACTACTCGAAGCCACTAAGCGTGAAGGATCGGCCTCCATAATGTAAACACGCCCAACGTGGGGCTCGAACCCACGACCCTGAGATTAAGAGTCTCATGCTCTACCGACTGAGCTAGCCGGGCTTACTGCTTGGCAGCTACAGGCATTCTGGTCGGGGGCCTTTGTGGCAGTTATTGTTTCAAACGCTTGGCCTGTGTCCACAAGGCTGACATTTTGTCCAGACACCGTTTCAAATGACTGTTTCAAATTCGCTGGGTGTATAGTCTACCAACAAAGAGTGGCATGCTCTAACCCCTGTGCCATCCAGGCTTACCATGTCGCTTCCAGAGGCATTCTCGTCTGGGACCTTTGTGACGGAAAATGTCTGAATCCACAATATTGTGGGTGAAGGTAAGAAATGTGCCAGTTGTATAAAACAGACACAGGTGAGGCGCTGCTGGGAGTTGAACCCAGGATCTCCTGTTTACAAGACAGGCGCTTTCAACCAGCTAAGCCACAGCACCTCTGAATGGCCAATAGTTGATTCAACTACTCGAAGCCACTAAGCATGAAGGATCGGCCTCCATAATGTAAACACGCCCAACGTGGGGCTCGAACCCACGACCCTGAGATTAAGAGTCTCATGCTCTACCGACTGAGCTAGCCGGGCTTACTGCTTGGCAGCTACAGGCATTCTGGTCGGGGGCCTTTGTGGCAGTTATTGTTTCAAACTTGGCCTGTGTCCACAAGGCTGACATTTTGTCCAGACACCGTTTCAAATGACTGTTTCAAATTCGCTGGGTGTATAGTCTACCAACAAAGAGTGGCATGCTCTAACCCCTGAGCCATCCAGGCTTACCATGTTGCTTCCAGAGGCATTCTCGTCGGGGACCTTTGTGACGGAAAATGTCTGAATCCACAATATTGTGGGTGAAGGTAAGAAATGTGCCAGTTGTATAAAACAGACACAGGTGAGGCGCTGCTTGGAGTTGAACCCAGGATCTCCTGTTTACAAGACAGGCGCTTTCAACCAGCTAAGCCACAGCACCTCTGAATGGCCAATAGTTGATTCAACTACTCGAAGCCACTAAGCGTGAAGGATCGGCCTCCATAATGTAAACACGCCCAACGTGGGGCTCGAACCCACGACCCTGAGATTAAGAGTCTCATGCTCTACCGACTGAGCTAGCCGGGCTTACTGCTTGGCAGCTACAGGCATTCTGGTCGGGGGCCTTTGTGGCAGTTATTGTTAAAAAACGCTTGGCCTGTGTCCACAAGGCTGACATTTTGTCCAGACACCGTTTCAAATGACTGTTTCAAATTCGCTGGGTGTATAGTCTACCAACAAAGAGTGGCATGCTCTAACCCCTGTGCCATCCAGGCTTACCATGTTGCTTCCAGAGGCATTCTCGTCGGGGACCTTTGTGACGGAAAATGTCTGAATCCACAATATTGTGGGTGAAGATAAAAAATGTGCCAGTTGTATAAAACAGAAACAGGTGAGGCGCTGCTGGGAGTTGAACCCAGGATCTCCTGTTTACAAGACATGCGCTTTCAACCAGCTAAGCCACAGCACCTCTGAATGGCCAATAGTTGATTCAACTACTCGAAGCCACTAAGCGTGAAGGATCGGCCTCCATAATGTAAACACGCCCAACGTGGGGCTCGAACCCACGACCCTGAGATTAAGAGTCTCATGCTCTACCGACTGAGCTAGCCGGGCTTACTGCTTGGCAGCTACAGGCATTCTGGTCGGGGGCCTTTGTGGCAGTTATTGTTTCAAACGCTTGGCCTGTGTCCACAAGGCTGACATTTTGTCCAGACACCGTTTCAAATGACTGTTTCAAATTCGCTGGGTGTATAGTCTACCAACAAAGAGTGGCATGCTCTAACCCCTGTGCCATCCAGGCTTACCATGTTGCTTCCAGAGGCATTCTCGTCGGGGACCTTTGTGACGGAAAATGTCTGAATCCACAATATTGTGGGTGAAGATAAAAAATGTGCCAGTTGTATAAAACAGAAACAGGTGAGGCGCTGCTGGGAGTTGAGCCCAGGATCTCCTGTTTACAAGACAGGCGCTTTCAACCAGCTAAGCCACAGCACCTCTGAATGGCCAATAGTTGATTCAACTACTCGAAGCCACTAAGCGTGAAGGATCGGCCTCCATAATGTAAACACGCCCAACGTGGGGCTCGAACCCACGACCCTGAGATTAAGAGTCTCATGCTCTACCGACTGAGCTAGCCGGGCTTACTGCTTTGCAGCTACAGGCATTCTGGTCGGGGGCCTTTGTGGCAGTTATTGTTTCAAACGCTTGGCCTGTGTCCACAAGGCTGACATTTTGTCCAGACACCGTTTCAAATGACTGTTTCAAATTTGCTGGGTGTATAGTCTACCAACAAAGAGTGGCATGCTCTAACCCCTGTGCCATCCAGGCTTACCATGTCGCTTCCAGAGGCATTCTCGTCGGGGACCTTTGTGACGGAAAATGTCTGAATCCACAATATTGTGGGTGAAGGTAAGAAATGTGCCAGTTGTATAAAACAGAAACAGGTGAGGCGCTGCTGGGAGTTGAACCCAGGATCTCCTGTTTACAAGACAGGCGCTTTCAACCAGCTAAGCCACAGCACCTCTGAATGGCCAATAGTTGATTCAACTACTCGAAGCCACTAAGCGTGAAGGATCGGCCTCCATAATGTAAACACGCCCAACGTGGGGCTCGAACCCACGACCCTGAGATTAAGAGTCTCATGCTCTACCGACTGAGCTAGCCGGGCTTACTGCTTTGCAGCTACAGGCATTCTGGTCGGGGGCCTTTGTGGCAGTTATTGTTTCAAACGCTTGGCCTGTGTCCACAAGGCTGACATTTTGTCCAGACACCGTTTCAAATGACTGTTTCAAATTCGCTGGGTGTATAGTCTACCAACAAAGAGTGGCATGCTCTAACCCCTGTGCCATCCAGGCTTACCATGTCGCTTCCAGAGCCATTCTCGTCTGGGACCTTTGTGACGGAAAATGTCTGAATCCACAATATTGTGGGTGAAGGTAAGAAATGTGCCAGTTGTATAAAACAGACACAGGTGAGGCGCTGCTGGGAGTTGAACCCAGGATCTCCTGTTTACAAGACAGGCGCTTTCAACCAGCTAAGCCACAGCACCTCTGAATGGCCAATAGTTGATTCAACTACTCGAAGCCACTAAGCGTGAAGGATCGGCCTCCATAATGTAAACACACCCAACGTGGGGCTCGAACCCACGACCCTGAGATTAAGAGTCTCATGCTCTACCGACTGAGCTAGCCGGGCTTACTGGTTTGCAGCTACAGGCATTCTGGTCGGGGGCCTTTGTGGCAGTTATTGTTTCAAACGCTTGGCCTGTGTCCACAAGGCTGACATTTTGTCCAGACACCGTTTCAAATGACTGTTTCAAATTCGCTGGGTGTATAGTCTACCAACAAAGAGTGGCATGCTCTAACCCCTGTGCCATCCAGGCTTACCATGTCGCTTCCAGAGGCATTCTCGTCTGGGACCTTTGTGACGGAAAATGTCTGAATCCACAATATTGTGGGTGAAGGTAAGAAATGTGCCAGTTGTATAAAACAGACACAGGTGAGGCGCTGCTGGGAGTTGAACCCAGGATCTCCTGTTTACAAGACAGGCGCTTTCAACCAGCTAAGCCACAGCACCTCTGAATGGCCAATAGTTGATTCAACTACTCGAAGCCACTAAGCGTGAAGGATCGGCCTCCATAATGTAAACACACCCAACGTGGGGCTCGAACCCACGACCCTGAGATTAAGAGTCTCATGCTCTACCGACTGAGCTAGCCGGGCTTACTGGTTTGCAGCTACAGGCATTCTGGTCGGGGGCCTTTGTGGCAGTTATTGTTTCAAACGCTTGGCCTGTGTCCACAAGGCTGACATTTTGTCCAGACACCGTTTCAAATGACTGTTTCAAATTCGCTGGGTGTATAGTCTACCAACAAAGAGTGGCATGCTCTAACCCCTGTGCCATCCAGGCTTACCATGTCGCTTCCAGAGGCATTCTCGTCTGGGACCTTTGTGACGGAAAATGTCTGAATCCACAATATTGTGGGTGAAGGTAAGAAATGTGCCAGTTGTATAAAACAGACACAGGTGAGGCGCTGCTGGGAGTTGAACCCAGGATCTCCTGTTTACAAGACAGGCGCTTTCAACCAGCTAAGCCACAGCACCTCTGAATAGCCAATAGTTGATTCAACTACTCGAAGCCACTAAGCGTGAAGGATCGGCCTCCATAATGTAAACACACCCAACGTGGGGCTCGAACCCACGACCCTGAGATTAAGAGTCTCATGCTCTACCGACTGAGCTAGCCGGGCTTACTGCTTGGCAGCTACAGGCATTTTGGTCGGGGGCCTTTGTGGCAGTTATTGTTTCAAACGCTTGGCCTGTGTCCACAAGGCTGACATTTTGTCCAGACACCGTTTCAAATGACTGTTTCAAATTCGCTGGGTGTATAGTCTACCAACAAAGAGTGGCATGCTCTAACCCCTGTGCCATCCAGGCTTACCATGTTGCTTCCAGAGGCATTCTCGTCGGGGACCTTTGTGACGGAAAATGTCTGAATCCACAATATTGTGGGTGAAGATAAAAAATGTGCCAGTTGTATAAAACAGAAACAGGTGAGGCGCTGCTGGGAGATGAACCCAGGATCTCCTGTTTACAAGACAGGCACTTTCAACCAGCTAAGCCACAGCACCTCTGAATGGCCAATAGTTGATTCAACTACTCGAAGCCACTAAGCGTGAAGGATCGGCCTCCATAATGTAAACACGCCCAACGTGGGGCTCGAACCCACGACCCTGAGATTAAGAGTCTCATGCTCTACCGACTGAGCTAGCCGGGCTTACTGCTTTGCAGCTACAGGCATTCTGGTCGGGGGCCTTTGTGGCAGTTATTGTTTCAAACGCTTGGCCTGTGTCCACAAGGCTGACATTTTGTCCAGACACCGTTTCAAATGACTGTTTCAAATTCGCTGGGTGTATAGTCTACCAACAAAGAGTGGCATGCTCTAACCCCTGTGCCATCCAGGCTTACCATGTCGCTTCCAGAGCCATTCTTGTCTGGGACCTTTGTGACGGAAAATGTCTGAATCCACAATATTGTGGGTGAAGGTAAGAAATGTGCCAGTTGTATAAAACAGACACAGGTGAGGCGCTGCTGGGAGTTGAACCCAGGATCTCCTGTTTACAAGACAGGCGCTTTCAACCAGCTAAGCCACAGCACCTCTGAATGGCCAATAGTTGATTCAACTACTCGAAGCCACTAAGCGTGAAGGATCGGCCTCCATAATGTAAACACGCCCAACGTGGGGCTCGAACCCACGACCCTGAGATTAAGAGTCTCATGCTCTACCGACTGAGCTAGCCGGGCTTACTGCTTGGCAGCTACAGGCATTCTGGTCGGGGGCCTTTGTGGCAGTTATTGTTTCAAACGCTTGGCCTGTGTCCACAAGGCTGACATTTTGTCCAGACACCGTTTCAAATGACTGTTTCAAATTCGCTGGGTGTATAGTCTACCAACAAAGAGTGGCATGCTCTAACCCCTGTGCCATCCAGGCTTACCATGTCGCTTCCAGAGGCATTCTCGTCTGGGACCTTTGTGACGGAAAATGTCTGAATCCACAATATTGTGGGTGAAGGTAAGAAATGTGCCAGTTGTATAAAACAGACACAGGTGAGGCGCTGCTGGGAGTTGAACCCAGGATCTCCTGTTTACAAGACAGGCGCTTTCAACCAGCTAAGCCACAGCACCTCTGAATGGCCAATAGTTGATTCAACTACTCGAAGCCACTAAGCATGAAGGATCGGCCTCCATAATGTAAACACACCCAACGTGGGGCTCGAACCCACGACCCTGAGATTAAGAGTCTCATGCTCTACCGACTGAGCTAGCCGGGCTTACTGCTTGGCAGCTACAGGCATTCTGGTCGGGGGCCTTTGTGGCAGTTAATGTTTCAAACTTGGCCTGTGTCCACAAGGCTGACATTTTGTCCAGACACCGTTTCAAATGACTGTTTCAAATTCGCTGGGTGTATAGTCTACCAACAAAGAGTGGCATGCTCTAACCCCTGTGCCATCCAGGCTTACCATGTCGCTTCCAGAGCCATTCTCGTCTGGGACCTTTGTGACGGAAAATGTCTGAATCCACAATATTGTGGGTGAAGGTAAGAAATGTGCCAGTTGTATAAAACAGACACAGGTGAGGCGCTGCTGGGAGTTGAACCCAGGATCTCCTGTTTACAAGACAGGCGCTTTCAACCAGCTAAGCCACAGCACCTCTGAATGGCCAATAGTTGATTCAACTACTCGAAGCCACTAAGCATGAAGGATCGGCCTCCATAATGTAAACACGCCCAACGTGGGGCTCGAACCCACGACCCTGAGATTAAGAGTCTCATGCTTTACCGACTGAGCTAGCCGGGCTTACTGCTTGACAGCTACAGGCATTCTGGTCAGGGGCCTTTGTGGCAGTTATTGTTTCAAACTTGGCCTGTGTCCACAAGGCTGACATTTTGTCCAGACACCGTTTCAAATGACTGTTTCAAATTCGCTGGGTGTATAGTCTACCAACAAAGAGTGGCATGCTCTAACCCCTGAGCCATCCAGGCTTACCATGTTGCTTCCAGAGGCATTCTCGTCGGGGACCTTTGTGACGGAAAATGTCTGAATCCACAATATTGTGGGTGAAGGTAAGAAATGTGCCAGTTGTATAAAACAGACACAGGTGAGGCGCTGCTGGGAGTTGAACCCAGGATCTCCTGTTTACAAGACAGGCGCTTTCAACCAGCTAAGCCACAGCACCTCTGAATGGCCAATAGTTGATTCAACTACTCGAAGCCACTAAGCGTGAAGGATCGGCCTCCATAATGTAAACACGCCCAACGTGGGGCTCGAACCCACGACCCTGAGATTAAGAGTCTCATGCTCTACCGACTGAGCTAGCCGGGCTTACTGCTTTGCAGCTACAGGCATTCTGGTCGGGGGCCTTTGTGGCAGTTATTGTTTCAAACGCTTGGCCTGTGTCCACAAGGCTGACATTTTGTCCAGACACCGTTTCAAATGACTGTTTCAAATTCGCTGGGTGTATAGTCTACCAACAAAGAGTGGCATGCTCTAACCCCTGTGCCATCCAGGCTTACCATGTCGCTTCCAGAGCCATTCTCGTCTGGGACCTTTGTGACGGAAAATGTCTGAATCCACAATATTGTGGGTGAAGGTAAGAAATGTGCCAGTTGTATAAAACAGACACAGGTGAGGCGCTGCTGGGAGTTGAACCCAGGATCTCCTGTTTACAAGACAGGCGCTTTCAACCAGCTAAGCCACAGCACCTCTGAATGGCCAATAGTTGATTCAACTACTCGAAGCCACTAAGCGTGAAGGATCGGCCTCCATAATGTAAACACGCCCAACATGGGGCTCGAACCCACGACCCTGAGATTAAGAGTCTCATGCTCTACCGACTGAGCTAGCCGGGCTTACTGCTTGGCAGCTACAGGCATTCTGGTCGGGGGCCTTTGTGGCAGTTATTGTTAAAAAACGCTTGGCCTGTGTCCACAAGGCTGACATTTTGTCCAGACACCGTTTCAAATGACTGTTTCAAATTCGCTGGGTGTATAGTCTACCAACAAAGAGTGGCATGCTCTAACCCCTGTGCCATCCAGGCTTACCATGTCGCTTCCAGAGGCATTCTCGTCGGGGACCTTTGTGACGGAAAATGTCTGAATCCACAATATTGTGGGTGAAGGTAAGAAATGTGCCAGTTGTATAAAACAGACACAGGTGAGGCGCTGCTGGGAGTTGAACCCAGGATCTCCTGTTTACAAGACAGGCGCTTTCAACCAGCTAAGCCACAGCACCTCTGAATGGCCAATAGTTGATTCAACTACTCGAAGCCACTAAGCATGAAGGATCGGCCTCCATAATGTAAACACGCCCAACGTGGGGCTCGAACCCACGACCCTGAGATTAAGAGTCTCATGCTCTACCGACTGAGCTAGCTGGGCTTACTGCTTGGCAGCTACAGGCATTCTGGTCGGGGGCCTTTGTGGCAGTTATTGTTTCAAACTTGGCCTGTGTCCACAAGGCTGACATTTTGTCCAGACACCGTTTCAAATGACTGTTTCAAATTCCCTTGGTGTATAGTCTACCAACAAAGAGTGGCATGCTCTAACCCCTGAGCCATCCAGGCTTACCATGTTGCTTCCAGAGGCATTCTCGTCGGGGACCTTTGTGACGGAAAATGTCTGAATCCACAATATTGTGGGTGAAGGTAAGAAATGTGCCAGTTGTATAAAACAGACACAGGTGAGGCGCTGCTGGGAGTTGAACCCAGGATCTCCTGTTTACAAGACAGGCGCTTTCAACCAGCTAAGCCACAGCACCTCTGAATGGCCAATAGTTGATTCAACTACTCGAAGCCACTAAGCATGAAGGATCGGCCTCCATAATGTAAACACGCCCAACGTGGGGCTCGAACCCACGACCCTGAGATTAAGAGTCTCATGCTCTACCGACTGAGCTAGCCGGGCTTACTGCTTGGCAGCTACAGGCATTCTGGTCGGGGGCCTTTGTGGCAGTTATTGTTTCAAACTTGGCCTGTGTCCACAAGGCTGACATTTTGTCCAGACACCGTTTCAAATGACTGTTTCAAATTCCCTTGGTGTATAGTCTACCAACAAAGAGTGGCATGCTCTAACCCCTGAGCCATCCAGGCTTACCATGTTGCTTCCAGAGGCATTCTCGTCGGGGACCTTTGTGACGGAAAATGTCTGAATCCACAATATTGTGGGTGAAGGTAAGAAATGTGCCAGTTGTATAAAACAGACACAGGTGAGGCGCTGCTGGGAGTTGAACCCAGGATCTCCTGTTTACAAGACAGGCGCTTTCAACCAGCTAAGCCACAGCACCTCTGAATGGCCAATAGTTGATTCAACTGCTCGAAGCCACTAAGCGTGAAGGATCGGCCTCCATAATGTAAACACGCCCAACGTGGGGCTCGAACCCACGACCCTGAGATTAAGAGTCTCATGCTCTACCGACTGAGCTAGCCGGGCTTACTGCTTTGCAGCTACAGGCATTCTGGTCGGGGGCCTTTGTGGCAGTTATTGTTTCAAACGCTTGGCCTGTGTCCACAAGGCTGACATTTTGTCCAGACACCGTTTCAAATGACTGTTTCAAATTCGCTGGGTGTATAGTCTACCAACAAAGAGTGGCATGCTCTAACCCCTGTGCCATCCAGGCTTACCATGTCGCTTCCAGAGCCATTCTCGTCTGGGACCTTTGTGACGGAAAATGTCTGAATACACAATATTGTGGGTGAAGGTAAGAAATGTGCCAGTTGTATAAAACAGACACAGGTGAGGCGCTGCTGGGAGTTGAACCCAGGATCTCCTGTTTACAAGACAGGCGCTTTCAACCAGCTAAGCCACAGCACCTCTGAATGGCCAATAGTTGATTCAACTACTCGAAGCCACTAAGCGTGAAGGATCGGCCTCCATAATGTAAACACGCCCAACATGGGGCTCGAACCCACGACCCTGAGATTAAGAGTCTCATGCTCTACCGACTGAGCTAGCCGGGCTTACTGCTTGGCAGCTACAGGCATTCTGGTCGGGGGCCTTTGTGGCAGTTATTGTTAAAAAACGCTTGGCCTGTGTCCACAAGGCTGACATTTTGTCCAGACACCGTTTCAAATGACTGTTTCAAATTCGCTGGGTGTATAGTCTACCAACAAAGAGTGGCATGCTCTAACCCCTGTGCCATCCAGGCTTACCATGTCGCTTCCAGAGCCATTCTCGTCTGGGACCTTTGTGACGGAAAATGTCTGAATCCACAATATTGTGGGTGAAGGTAAGAAATGTGCCAGTTGTATAAAACAGACACAGGTGAGGCGCTGCTGGGAGTTGAACCCAGGATCTCCTGTTTACAAGACAGGCGCTTTCAACCAGCTAAGCCACAGCACCTCTGAATGGCCAATAGTTGATTCAACTACTCGAAGCCACTAAGCTTGAAGGATCGGCCTCCACAATGTAAACACGCCCAACGTGGGGCTCGAACCCACGACCCTGAGATTAAGAGTCTCATGCTCTACCGACTGAGCTAGCCGGGCTTACTGCTTGGCAGCTACAGGCATTCTGGTCGGGGGCCTTTGTGGCAGTTATTGTTTCAAACGCTTGGCCTGTGTCCACAAGGCTGACATTTTGTCCAGACACCGTTTCAAATGACTGTTTCAAATTCGCTGGGTGTATAGTCTACCAACAAAGAGTGGCATGCTCTAACCCCTGTGCCATCCAGGCTTACCATGTCGCTTCCAGAGGCATTCTCGTCGGGGACCTTTGTGACGGAAAATGTCTGAATCCACAATATTGTGGGTGAAGGTAAGAAATGTGCCAGTTGTATAAAACAGAAACAGGTGAGGCGCTGCTGGGAGTTGAACCCAGGATCTCCTGTTTACAAGACAGGCGCTTTCAACCAGCTAAGCCACAGCACCTCTGAATGGCCAATAGTTGATTCAACTACTCGAAGCCACTAAGCGTGAAGGATCGGCCTCCATAATGTAAACACGCCCAACGTGGGGCTCGAACCCACGACCCTGAGATTAAGAGTCTCATGCTCTACCGACTGAGCTAGCCGGGCTTACTGCTTTGCAGCTACAGGCATTCTGGTCGGGGTCCTTTGTGGCAGTTATTGTTTCAAACGCTTGGCCTGTGTCCACAAGGCTGACATTTTGTCCAGACACCGTTTCAAATGACTGTTTCAAATTCGCTGGGTGTATAGTCTACCAACAAAGAGTGGCATGCTCTAACCCCTGTGCCATCCAGGCTTACCATGTCGCTTCCAGAGGCATTCTCGTCGGGGACCTTTGTGACGGAAAATGTCTGAATACACAATATTGTGGGTGAAGGTAAGAAATGTGCCAGTTGTATAAAACAGACACAGGTGAGGCGCTGCTGGGAGTTGAACCCAGGATCTCCTGTTTACAAGACAGGCGCTTTCAACCAGCTAAGCCACAGCACCTCTGAATGGCCAATAGTTGATTCAACTACTCGAAGCCACTAAGCGTGAAGGATCGGCCTCCACAATGTAAACACGCCCAACGTGGGGCTCGAACCCACGACCCTGAGATTAAGAGTCTCATGCTCTACCGACTGAGCTAGCCGGGCTTACTGCTTGGGAGCTACAGGCATTCTGGTCGGGGGCCTTTGTGGCAGTTATTGTTTCAAACGCTTGGCCTGTGTCCACAAGGCTGACATTTTGTCCAGACACCGTTTCAAATGACTGTTTCAAATTCGCTGGGTGTATAGTCTACCAACAAAGAGTGGCATGCTCTAACCCCTGTGCCATCCAGGCTTACCATGTCGCTACCAGAGCCATTCTCGTCTGGGACCTTTGTGACGGAAAATGTCTGAATCCACAATATTGTGGGTGAAGGTAAGAAATGTGCCAGTTGTATAAAACAGACACAGGTGAGGCGCTGCTGGGAGTTGAACCCAGGATCTCCTGTTTACAAGACAGGCGCTTTCAACCAGCTAAGCCACAGCACCTCTGAATGGCCAATAGTTGATTCAACTACTCGAAGCCACTAAGCGTGAAGGATCGGCCTCCATAATGTAAACACGCCCAACGTGGGGCTCGAACCCACGACCCTGAGATTAAGAGTCTCATGCTCTACCGACTGAGCTAGCCGGGCTTACTGCTTGGCAGCTACAGGCATTCTGGTCGGGGTCCTTTGTGGCAGTTATTGTTTCAAACGCTTGGCCTGTGTCCACAAGGCTGACATTTTGTCCAGACACCGTTTCAAATGACTGTTTCAAATTCGCTGGGTGTATAGTCTACCAACAAAGAGTGGCATGCTCTAACCCCTGTGCCATCCAGGCTTACCATGTCGCTACCAGAGCCATTCTCGTCTGGGACCTTTGTGACGGAAAATGTCTGAATCCACAATATTGTGGGTGAAGGTAAGAAATGTGCCAGTTGTATAAAACAGACACAGGTGAGGCGCTGCTGGGAGTTGAACCCAGGATCTCCTGTTTACAAGACAGGCGCTTTCAACCAGCTAAGCCACAGCACCTCTGAATGGCCAATAGTTGATTCAACTACTCGAAGCCACTAAGCGTGAAGGATCGGCCTCCATAATGTAAACACGCCCAACGTGGGGCTCGAACCCACGACCCTGAGATTAAGAGTCTCATGCTCTACCGACTGAGCTAGCCGGGCTTACTGCTTGGCAGATACAGGCATTCTGGTCGGGGGCCTTTGTGGCAGTTATTGTTTCAAACGCTTGGCCTGTGTCCACAAGGCTGACATTTTGTCCAGACACCGTTTCAAATGACTGTTTCAAATTCGCTGGGTGTATAGTCTACCAACAAAGAGTGGCATGCTCTAACCCCTGTGCCATCCAGGCTTACCATGTTGCTTCCAGAGGCATTCTCGTCGGGGACCTTTGTGACGGAAAATGTCTGAATCCACAATATTGTGGGTGAAGGTAAGAAATGTGCCAGTTGTATAAAACAGACACAGGTGAGGCGCTGCTGGGAGTTGAACCCAGGATCTCCTGTTTACAAGACAGGCGCTTTCAACCAGCTAAGCCACAGCACCTCTGAATGGCCAATAGTTGATTCAACTACTCGAAGCCACTAAGCGTGAAGGATCGGCCTCCATAATGTAAACACACCCAACGTGGGGCTCGAACCCACGACCCTGAGATTAAGAGTCTCATGCTCTACCGACTGAGCTAGCCGGGCTTACTGCTTGGCAGCTACAGGCATTCTGGTCGGGGGCCTTTGTGGCAGTTATTGTTTCAAACGCTTGGCCTGTGTCCACAAGGCTGACATTTTGTCCAGACACCGTTTCAAATGACTGTTTCAAATTCGCTGGGTGTATAGTCTACCAACAAAGAGTGGCATGCTCTAACCCCTGTGCCATCCAGGCTTACCATGTCGCTTCCAGAGGCATTCTCGTCGGGGACCTTTGTGACGGAAAATGTCTGAATCCACAATATTGTGGGTGAAGGTAAGAAATGTGCCAGTTGTATAAAACAGACACAGGTGAGGCGCTGCTGGGAGTTGAACCCAGGATCTCCTCTTTACAAGACAGGCGCTTTCAACTAGCTAAGCCACAGCACCTCTGAATGGCCAATAGTTGATTCAACTACTCGAAGCCACTAAGCGTGAAGGATCGGCCTCCATAATGTAAACACGCCCAACGTGGGGCTCGAACCCACGACCCTGAGATTAAGAGTCTCATGCTCTACCGACTGAGCTAGCCGGGCTTACTGCTTTGCAGCTACAGGCATTCTGGTCGGGGGCCTTTGTGGCAGTTATTGTTTCAAACGCTTGGCCTGTGTCCACAAGGCTGACATTTTGTCCAGACACCGTTTCAAATGACTGTTTCAAATTCGCTGGGTGTATAGTCTACCAACAAAGAGTGGCATGCTCTAACCCCTGTGCCATCCAGGCTTACCATGTCGCTTCCAGAGGCATTCTCGTCGGGGACCTTTGTGACGGAAAATGTCTGAATCCACAATATTGTGGGTGAAGGTAAGAAATGTGCCAGTTGTATAAAACAGACACAGGTGAGGCGCTGCTGGGAGTTGAACCCAGGATCTCCTCTTTACAAGACAGGCGCTTTCAACTAGCTAAGCCACAGCACCTCTGAATGGCCAATAGTTGATTCAACTACTCGAAGCCACTAAGCGTGAAGGATCGGCCTCCATAATGTAAACACGCCCAACGTGGGGCTCGAACCCACGACCCTGAGATTAAGAGTCTCATGCTCTACCGACTGAGCTAGCCGGGCTTACTGCTTTGCAGCTACAGGCATTCTGGTCGGGGGCCTTTGTGGCAGTTATTGTTTCAAACGCTTGGCCTGTGTCCACAAGGCTGACATTTTGTCCAGACACCGTTTCAAATGACTGTTTCAAATTCGCTGGGTGTATAGTCTACCAACAAAGAGTGGCATGCTCTAACCCCTGTGCCATCCAGGCTTACCATGTCGCTTCCAGAGGCATTCTCGTCGGGGACCTTTGTGACGGAAAATGTCTGAATCCACAATATTGTGGGTGAAGGTAAGAAATGTGCCAGTTGTATAAAACAGACACAGGTGAGGCGCTGCTGGGAGTTGAACCCAGGATCTCCTGTTTACAAGACAGGCGCTTTCAACCAGCTAAGCCACAGCACCTCTGAATGGCCAATAGTTGATTCAACTACTCGAAGCCACTAAGCGTGAAGGATCGGCCTCCACAATGTAAACACGCCCAACGTGGGGCTCGAACCCACGACCCTGAGATTAAGAGTCTCATGCTCTACCGACTGAGCTAGCCGGGCTTACTGCTTTGCAGCTACAGGCATTCTGGTCGGGGGCCTTTGTGGCAGTTATTGTTTCAAACGCTTGGCCTGTGTCCACAAGGCTGACATTTTGTCCAGACACCGTTTCAAATGACTGTTTCAAATTCGCTGGGTGTATAGTCTACCAACAAAGAGTGGCATGCTCTAACCCCTGTGCCATCCAGGCTTACCATGTCGCTTCCAGAGGCATTCTCGTCGGGGACCTTTGTGACGGAAAATGTCTGAATCCACAATATTGTGGGTGAAGGTAAGAAATGTGCCAGTTGTATAAAACAGACACAGGTGAGGCGCTGCTGGGAGTTGAACCCAGGATCTCCTCTTTACAAGACAGGCGCTTTCAACTAGCTAAGCCACAGCACCTCTGAATGGCCAATAGTTGATTCAACTACTCGAAGCCACTAAGCGTGAAGGATCGGCCTCCATAATGTAAACACGCCCAACGTGGGGCTCGAACCCACGACCCTGAGATTAAGAGTCTCATGCTCTACCGACTGAGCTAGCCGGGCTTACTGCTTTGCAGCTACAGGCATTCTGGTCGGGGGCCTTTGTGGCAGTTATTGTTTCAAACGCTTGGCCTGTGTCCACAAGGCTGACATTTTGTCCAGACACCGTTTCAAATGACTGTTTCAAATTCGCTGGGTGTATAGTCTACCAACAAAGAGTGGCATGCTCTAACCCCTGTGCCATCCAGGCTTACCATGTCGCTTCCAGAGGCATTCTCGTCGGGGACCTTTGTGACGGAAAATGTCTGAATCCACAATATTGTGGGTGAAGGTAAGAAATGTGCCAGTTGTATAAAACAGACACAGGTGAGGCGCTGCTGGGAGTTGAACCCAGGATCTCCTGTTTACAAGACAGGCGCTTTCAACCAGCTAAGCCACAGCACCTCTGAATGGCCAATAGTTGATTCAACTACTCGAAGCCACTAAGCGTGAAGGATCGGCCTCCACAATGTAAACACGCCCAACGTGGGGCTCGAACCCACGACCCTGAGATTAAGAGTCTCATGCTCTACCGACTGAGCTAGCCGGGCTTACTGCTTGGCAGCTACAGGCATTCTGGTCGGGGGCCTTTGTGGCAGTTATTGTTTCAAACGCTTGGCCTGTGTCCACAAGGCTGACATTTTGTCCAGACACCGTTTCAAATGACTGTTTCAAATTCGCTGGGTGTATAGTCTACCAACAAAGAGTGGCATGCTCTAACCCCTGTGCCATCCAGGCTTACCATGTCGCTACCAGAGCCATTCTCGTCTGGGACCTTTGTGACGGAAAATGTCTGAATCCACAATATTGTGGGTGAAGGTAAGAAATGTGCCAGTTGTATAAAACAGACACAGGTGAGGCGCTGCTGGGAGTTGAACCCAGGATCTCCTGTTTACAAGACAGGCGCTTTCAACCAGCTAAGCCACAGCACCTCTGAATGGCCAATAGTTGATTCAACTACTCGAAGCCACTAAGCGTGAAGGATCGGCCTCCATAATGTAAACACGCCCAACGTGGGGCTCGAACCCACGACCCTGAGATCAAGAGTCTCATGCTCTACCGACTGAGCTAGCCGGGCTTACTGCTTTGCAGCTACAGGCATTCTGGTCGGGGGCCTTTGTGGCAGTTATTGTTTCAAACGCTTGGCCTGTGTCCACAAGGCTGACATTTTGTCCAGACACCGTTTCAAATGACTGTTTCAAATTCGCTGGGTGTATAGTCTACCAACAAAGAGTGGCATGCTCTAACCCCTGTGCCATCCAGGCTTACCATGTCGCTTCCAGAGCCATTCTCGTCTGGGACCTTTGTGACGGAAAATGTCTGAATCCACAATATTGTGGGTGAAGGTAAGAAATGTGCCAGTTGTATAAAACAGACACAGGTGAGGCGCTGCTGGGAGTTGAACCCAGGATCTCCTGTTTACAAGACAGGCGCTTTCAACCAGCTAAGCCACAGCACCTCTGAATGGCCAATAGTTGATTCAACTACTCGAAGCCACTAAGCGTGAAGGATCGGCCTCCATAATGTAAACACGCCCAACGTGGGGCTCGAACCCACGACCCTGAGATTAAGAGTCTCATGCTCTACCGACTGAGCTAGCCGGGCTTACTGCTTTGCAGCTACAGGCATTCTGATCGGGGGCCTTTGTGGCAGTTATTGTTTCAAACGCTTGGCCTGTGTCCACAAGGCTGACATTTTGTCCAGACACCGTTTCAAATGACTGTTTCAAATTCGCTGGGTGTATAGTCTACCAACAAAGAGTGGCATGCTCTAACCCCTGTGCCATCCAGGCTTACCATGTCGCTTCCAGAGGCATTCTCGTCGGGGACCTTTGTGACGGAAAATGTCTGAATCCACAATATTGTGGGTGAAGGTAAGAAATGTGCCAGTTGTATAAAACAGACACAGGTGAGGCGCTGCTGGGAGTTGAACCCAGGATCTCCTGTTTACAAGACAGGCGCTTTCAACCAGCTAAGCCACAGCACCTCTGAATGGCCAATAGTTGATTCAACTACT